>NC_041352.1:25159402-25204675 GCF_004354835.1 Perca flavescens
GACCAGACAGTGTCAGTGTCTAGTTCTCACCACAGATTTCAAGTCCTCTGAACCGCCAAGATCTTATTTCCGATGGAGAACTTGATACACTTCACTTCTCCTTTATCGCTCCATTCTGAGAAGGAAAAACGAGTACACACACACACACACACACACACACACACACACACACACACACACACACACACACACACACACACACACACACACACACACACATATACACTGGGATTATTGTTTCACATTTAACACCTCGGATGCAGATTCAAAATTGCCAATAATAAAAAGGTCAACAACATCACTAATTCCTACAGAGCAGAACTGGGCAATCTATCGATATATAGGCGATATGAGACTAGATATTTAATCTTAGATTTTTGATATCGAATATGGCTTAAGTGTTGTCTTTTCCTGGTTTTAAAGGCTGCATTACAGTAGTGATGTACTTTTCTGAACTTACCAGACTGTTATAGCTGTTCTATTATTTGCCTTACCCACTTAGTCATTATATCCACATTACTGATGATTAGTTATCAAAATCTCATTGTGTAAATATTTTTGTAAAGCACCAATTGTCAACACTACAATATACGTTTGCGGTATCAATATGGGTATTTGATCAAAAACATCTTGGTATTTGATTTCCTCCATATACCGCCCCAGACCTACTACACAGGCTGATGTACCTGAAGGAAACACTGCTCTTGTCGTCCGGACCTTTGACCACCACCCCGTGGCTCCCACCTGAACATTGCGGCAAACACCTGCAGCCAGAAAAAAAAAAAAAATCAGAAAACCACATCAGCATCGACAGAATAAAAAGGGAAAAAGTTATTTTATCGTTTCTATTCTTCTCGGGCTCGGGTTGCAGGGCAGCAGCTCCAGCAAGGGGACCCCAAACTTCCTTTCAGCAGATGCAAAATCTCTTATTTGATATATCTTCGCTTGAACCGAAGTCGTTCTGTCCCTCCTTCTGTCCCTCCTTCTGTCCCTCCTTCTGTCCCTCCTTCTGTCCCTCCTTCAGCCCCTTTCCTTCTTAAATAGGGGGTCAGGAGAGTCTTCTTTGATCTCTTGGCTACCTCATTTCGTCCCTCTCTTTTCGACATTGCCTAAAAACGCTGGTATCGGGTATCAGGAAGTACTGGAGTTTATGCACCGATCTGATACCACGTAATAAAGCCCTAAAAGAAAATCTCGTTAAAGTAGTTTATTTATGTTATTTTTCCGTTATAACTGACTGTCAAACTGGAGAATAAAAAAGTTCTGGGGCGATTATTGTTTGTGTGTGTTCATGTTTCACAAAGATTTTAACCTGAGCCAGACCGACAACAAAAGATTACCTTTTTTCCAACTTCAGATTTTCCCCAATTTCAAATGATGTCCCGATAAGGACAATTTTGTCAACATCTGTTTTATCTAAAAAGATAAATTTAGCTGTTTGGTCATCTCACTTAAATTGTATTGCTGCAAAATGTGATTATCAAACAGACAGACTGACCAACACATATGTCATAAAGATCGATACTTGGCATCTGTGTATCGATACCGTATTGTTCCCGAAAAATATCGCGATATTATGCTGTATCGATTTTTCCCCCACCCTAAAGGGAAGCAAAACCACCAACCATGACAATAATAAAAGGTCTAAGAGCATATTACACAACATAACTACATAACAATACAAAAAGCAATAACAATTACACAGTCTACAAGTACTCCATTACGGTAAAAGTGTATTAAAAATGTTACTTAGGAAAAGTATCATCAACAAAATGTACTTAAGTAGTAAATTAATGGATTATCAAAAATGTGACACACACAAACACACACACACACACACACACACACACACACAGACATAGACAGACAGACACACAAGCAAAATTTACTTAGTAAATTAATGGATTATCAAAGAATGTGTGACAGACACACAGAAACACACACACACATACACACACAGAGACAGACACACACACACACACACACACACACACACAGACACAAACACAAAGAAACACACACACACACAGACACACACACACACACACACACACACACACACACACACACACACACAAACATAGAGACACACACACATACTGTACTTAGTAGTAAGTAACAGAAGTAAAAGTACTCATTAGGCAGAATGACTCCTTTCAAAGTAACATAAGAAATATTATATTATTCCATAATATAATATTCGTTCGTCCACGTGGAGCAAGTTTTAGATACTTTCTTACTTAATGAGTAGTTCTTTCAGTTTAGCTACAGTTAGCCACATCGATGCTAACTGGCTTAGCTCACCTGTTTGTTAGCCTCGTCGAAGAAGACGTTGTTGACGCTGGAGGCATGTTCAAACTGCACGGGTTCTCACACAGCTCAGGTAATGTTCCTCGCTCATCCTCACACTGTCACTGTCACTGTTACTATTTAATATTAGTATATGGGGATTTATTCTCAGTCCAGAGTCCTGACAGACTCCGCAGCAGCAGAGGGGACAGTTCACTTCTCAGCCGGCTATTACACTTCCTGTTTCCGGTTTGGGTCTTCAGAGTAAGAGCAAGTAGCTACACAGTAGACTCCGCTCCAGCTATCTAGGTAGGTCTTGGGACATGAATGCATGTATTGAAAATCAAAAAAAGTGACAAAACAGAAACGTTAAAAATATACAATTAATAAACCTTGAAAAAGGTGAGAAAACTTCCCAAAATAAGCAACAAAAACTTCAAAAACAAACCTCCAGAAAGGCGAGAAAAACGTAAAAGAAATTGTCAGATTTTTTTTCAAACAGGCGAATAATTACGGAAAAAGTGCTAAAAACATTGAAAGCGTCCAAAAAACAACAAACAATTCAGTAAAGGCCCAGTTTTAATTATTATAACCCCCCACAACAAATGGTTCTAAGTGTTTGTTTACGTACAACGTTGTATGCTGTATAACACGTGTGTCAAACTCAAGGCCCGTGGGCCCAAACCGACCCCTCGCAGATTATGATCTGGCCCGCATATCAATTTAGGTTCACAAAACATTTTCGCCCACCTAGTTTTTGCCACTTTTTTCCAATGTTTTGCTGAAATTTTTGGATTTCTTTTAAACTTTTGTCACTTTTTCCACTTTTGCCACTTTAATTCTTTTCTGACGTTTTGCCATTTTTCCAAGGTTTTTGTCACTGTTGTCGAAATTTTTTTTTTTTTTCGACGTTTTTGGGCTTTTCTTTTCTATGATGGCGAGGAACTTTCTCCTGACTTCTTTAGGAGTTTATGTCTGTAAGTGAAAACACTATATGACACAAAGCCTATCAATAAACTAAACATGTCTGGCCCTTGGTGGGAAGTTGAGTTTGACACCCCTGCTGTATAAGCATATGTTTTTGACTTTTTCTGTAATAATATGATATTGTGAGGTAGGGGCAGAACTTATCCTTTTGTTTGTTCTTTTGGTAAAGTCTGATTGATTTGTTTATGTTTGTGTTTTTATTTAGTTTTCTCTTTCACAAAATACGGTTGATTGTTCAAGATAAATAAAATAAAAAATCAAATCAAATATATATTTTTGTCCATGATAATCCAGATAATAAGGCTCTTAAATATCTGATTAATTTAATTATTATACAACATTAAAAGTTTGGTGACAGTTTATATTTTTGGATATTACTCTTTTATTCTGAAAGGAAGGTCGGAAGTCTTCTTGTTTTTGCTGCTGGGAGTCATGTGACAACTTCGTTCTCCCTCTGACAGATTAGAGACTCAGCCAAAGGTGGGAGCATGGCACAACCTCCTAAAATGTTGTATTTATGAGGCTGTGAATGATATATCTGAACAAAGCCTGTGTAAAAAGCTTCAGAATATAGAATATATATCAAAGTTTAGTGTCTGTAAGTGTTACTGAAGTAGAGAGTCTGAGACCAAAACCTTTAAATAGCCTATATGGATAGCAAAACTCCGACATTTTAAAGAAACTAACAGATGAACAATATTAAACTAATAGTTATCAACATGAAAATTCCCCAGCGGATTACTGACATTAAGAAGATTACTTTCTGTGTTAAAAGTTTTCTGAAAAGTTATGTTTAAATATGCAAATGAGGTATTATCTGATGCTAACTTTTGGTCAGTTTAGAAGAAATCTACAGGTGCAAACAGACAAAGTGAAGTAAAATAAATCTACTAGTCTGAAAGAACACGTTTTAGGGAAGATAAAGAGCCCAACATCTCTAAATTGAGCCAGTGAATAAAAAAAAAAAAAAAAAAAAGTTTGACTGTGGTGTTACGGCTTTAGTGGTTTGGTGCATTTTTTGAGCAAAATCCAATTTTCTAAAAGATCTGGACCCCAACAATAGTTTGAATATGTAAAGATATGGATTGTTAAATTCAGAAATTGTATCTACTTTAAACCTCTGCATCCTATAACTTCATAATCATATATACTTATATCCTATAACATGGTTTCTGGGGCAGCTGTGGCTCAGTGGCAGAGCGGTTGCCTGCCAAGGTTGGTGGTTCGATCCCTGGCCCTGCAGTCCCATGTTGAAGTGCCCTTGGGCAAGACACTGAACCCAGAGTTGCTCCCGATGCTGCACCATCGGTGTGTGAACAGTGTCTGAATGTTGATCTGATGAGCAGGTGGCCAAATAAATACAGTCCATTTACATTTATTTGCACTATTCTTAAAGAAGACATGTTACAGAAGATAAAGAGCACAAAATCCCTAAAATAACCGGTTCATGTCTGCCGTATCTGGCCTTAAATGAGAGAAACCATTAAGTAACTTTGTGCTATATGGCAAACCTTTGAGTGTTTAAAGGTCCCATGACGTGCTGCTTTTGGATGCTTTTATAGACCTTAGTGGTCCCCTAATACTGTATCTGAAGTCTCTTTTATATAGACCTTAGTTGTCCCCTAATACTGTATCTGAAGTCTCTTTTATATAGACCTTAGTGGTCCCCTAATACTGTATCTGAAGTCTCTTTTATATAGACCTTAGTGGTCCCCTAGTACTGTATCTGAAGTCTCTTTTATATAGACCTTAGTTGTCCCCTAATACTGTATCTGAAGTCTCTTTTATATAGACCTTAGTGGTCCCCTAATACTGTATCTCAAGTCTCTTTTATATAGACCTTAGTGGTCCCCTAATACTGTATCTGAAGTCTCTTTTATATAGACCTTAGTGGTCCCCCTAATACTGTATCTGAAGTCTCTTTTATATAGACCTTAGTTGTCCCCTAATACTGTATCTGAAGTCTCTTTTATATAGACCTTAGTGGTCCCCTAATACTGTATCTGAAGTCTCTTTTATATAGACCTTAGTGGTCCCCTAATACTGTATCTCAAGTCTCTTTTATATAGACCTTAGTGGTCCCCTAATACTGTATCTGAAGTCTCTTTTATATAGACCTTAGTGGTCCCCTAATACTGTATCTCAAGTCTCTTTTATATAGACCTTAGTGGTCCCCTAATACTGTATCTGAAGTCTCTTTTATATAGACCTTAGTGGTCCCCTAATACTGTATCTGAAGTCTCTTTCCCAAAATTCAGCCTTGGTGCAGAATTACAGCCACTAGAGCCAGTCCGACAATGAGCTCTCCTTAGGATGTGTCATTTCTGTGTCTGTAGCTATTCAGGAGGAAAGGGGGGGGGGCACGGTGGAGGGGGGCGGTGTGTGGTCTTGACCAACTGCCACTTCGTTCATTTGAAAGCCATGATGTCTCTCTCTCTCTCTCTCTCTCATGGGTGGGCCAAATTCTCTGGGTGGGCAAACCAGAGAAAGGGGAGGTAACCTTGCTCCTTATGACCTCATAAGGAGAAGATTCCTGATTGGTCCGTCTGAGCTTTCATTTTATCAAAGACCGAGCAGGATACCCAGGGCTCGGTTTACACCTATCACCATTTCTAGCCACTGGGGGACCATAGGCAGGCTGGAGGGAACTCATATTAATGTTAAAAAACCTCAAAGGGAAAATTTTCTAACCATGGGACCTTGAACTTATCAAATATCATAATTTTGAGGCATGGCAGTAGCTCAGTCTGTAGGGAGTTGGGTTGGGAACTGAAGAGGTGCCAGTTCACCTCCTGGGCACTGCCAAGGTGCTCTTGAGCAAGGCACCTTCCCATGGGCAACCCCCGCCTCACTCTGACATCTCTCCATTAGTGTGTGTATAGGTACTGAGCGAGTGTGTATAATTCAGACCTGTGTGTAATGTGTATAATGATTACAACAGAGTGAAAACATTGTAATTTCCCTTGTGGGATTAATAAAAGTATAAATTATGAATATTTTTCATAAAACAAATCGAAAAAAAGACAAAAGTTTCCATTTTAACCTTTTAATGTCAGCACTGGTCTATAGACCGTTTCACAACGATTCTTTAGAATAAATCCACCAAAACACCAGATTTTCTGAATTAAAGTTACACAATCTAAGAGCTACTTTTATCATCTTTCATCACGGCAAACATCTTCTACATTACATGACACCATGCAGAGATTACTTGTCATTGACTTGCATTTGTTTCTTTTTAACTTCAATCTCAAGCGTTAACTTTAATAACCCGTTAGCTTTAAACCACAAACTCACCACACCAAAATCAAACTGTGACCTTTGACCCCCCCCTCCACATTTGACCCTTAAATAAGACAGAGAGACAAACAGAAAAGACAGAAAGTAAACTTTCTCAGCTTTCAGGTGTGATCGCCAACTTTTTCCTCTTCTCTTTTCAGCGGTTAGTTTAAAAATGTTTATCTTATTGGCCTATATGGATTTAAGTAGAACGGCGAAAAGATGAGAATTAATAAAAAAAAATTGAAGAAAAATAGACTTGACATCTGATAGTTAGGGCTGGGGAGTTAACCTTAAATCTTAAAAAAAAAGAACATGTCTTATCTGTTTTCATAATACTTGGTTGAAGAGTGCAGTATTGGTCACAGAACAACCAATCTCAGGGCGGATACACAAATTATTTTTTACTTCTGTAAACATTGTGGGCCCTATTTATTTTAACGATCTAAGCACACGGCATGAAGCACCAGGCGCAGGTGTGTTTAGGGCGTGTCCAAACCCACTTTTGCTAGTTTAACGGTGGAGAAAAGGGTCTGTGTGCTGGGTGCCTGGTCCTAAAGGGTTGTACTTAGTGTCTTCATTAATCAGAGGTGTGTTTTGGGCGTAACATGCAATCAACCAATCAGAGATCAGCTCCCATTCCCTTTAAAAGCCAGGCGCGTTTGGACCTTGGAGCGTTGCTGTTATGATGGAGGATTTGCACCCTAATATTTTTATTTGTAATCTTCGGCATGTGTGTGTATGTGTGTGTGTGTGCTGCTGTGCGTCCCTGTGTGTGTGTCCCTGTGTGTGTAACAAGCATAGTGTGTGTCTGCTGTACACGAGCCTAGGAGCATTTTACTAATGCTCTGTTAAAATAACAATGAAATGCTGCATTACTGACTTTAGTTTTTTGTTGGACAATGGTGCAATCTCTTCCTGCTGCCTCAAGATAGCAATACTCCCAGAATGCACCTGAACACACCTCCCTGTAAGACCAGAACGCCCAGAATGCACCTGAACACACCGCCCTGTAAGAGCAGCACGCCCAGAATGCACCTGAACACACCTCCCCTGTAAGACCAGCACGCCCAGAAAGCACCTGAACACACCTCCCTGAAAGAGCAGCACGCCCAGAAAGCACCTGAACACACCTCCCTGAAAGAGCAGCACGCCCAGAAAGCACCTGAACACACCTCCCTGAAGAGCAGCACGCCCATGGGCCACAGATGGGCGCAGGTGGTTCTGTGAAAACTGTCAAATCCGCATTATTATGGATCCCACGTAACTCCTAGGCAAGCCTCGTAAATGCGGAGCAGCCCGATTGGCTGGTTAAGGGTAAGGATAGCCAGAGTGGTCAGGGGGTAGGACCTGAACTAATCGGGCTCCGTTACCTAGCGTAAGCATGGACGCCTGGCTAATAGTAGAATGTGAATGCTACTGAAGGACGAGCCCTGCCTAGAAGTTGCGTGGGTTCCATTAATAATCCTGCTAATCTGTTACCTTTCTCAGTATGTAGCTTCAAAATCTGATTTTGTGTGGTCTTACACCACGCTGAAGCTACAGGATGAAATTATTAAACCAAATATATTTATTCTTTGATTTTAGAATGCTTTGATACCTTGGATGATCTGTATTATATGTTATTGTGTTTGACGTGAAATAGGTCTTAGTTATGTGTTGCATGTTTTAACACCAAGGACCATGTTGGAAATAAGTGTTTACACTTTAACATGCTATCCTTTGGATTATGTCGTTTGTCAATCCAAAATAAATCGAATCAAAATAATTTTCTCTTAACACAAAAAAAAAAGAAAAAAAAAAAAGAGATAACGTCTTTGTTGTCTTCTGCATCTTTTCACCCTCATTTTCCCCCTAATTTCAGCCTGACATCAGTGGCTTCTTCACAAATTTTAGGATTTAAAATAAACCCCTAAGAGTGTAGCTTTCATCCAGCCGGATAAAAGGAGGGTCCTGTCTGAGAAGCTTTTGCCCGTTTTACTGCGATTTCTTCTTACAAAAACACACGGTAATGGATACCGTGTGGGCGATATTAGCAAGAGGACTCGAGGAAACCCTCATGGTGCCTCTCAGGACTCTCCTCCCTCCTGCAGCCAGGAGGAGGCGCTCCGTCCAGCCTGTTTAAAGGAGGCAGGTGATTGGATGGTTGGATGGTTGGAGAGGAGGGGGGAGTGAGGTGCCGGGTCCTCCAGGGCTCCTCCTCCTCCGTTATTCGTCTCCTCCTTTATTTTTATTTTTTTACAGCATTTTCAACACGGTGGGATCGTGAAGAGAGAGCCCCGGGCGGGCGTTAGTCATCGGCGCCGGGTATTAAAGGAGGGTCACCGCCTCGGGAGGCTACCGGGAAGCTTTTCTTTCCACGGCGCTGCACGTGGTCCTCGTTCCTCTTCTCCAACGCCACAATCTGTCACACACAGGGAGGGAGGAGGGGGGGAGGAGAGAGAGAGAGAGACAGAGAGAGAGAGGAAGAAAAGAGACAGAGGGAGATAGAGAGAAAGGGAGAGAGGAAGAGACAGAGAGAGAGAGACAGATAGAGAGAAAGAGAGCAAGAGAGGGAGAGAGAGAGAGAGAGACAAAGAGAGAGAGAGAGAGGGGGGGGCAGAGGGAGAGAGAGAGACAGAGAGAGAGAGGAAGAAAGAGACAGAGGGAGAGAGAGACAGGGAGAGAGGAAGAGACAGAGAGAGAGGAAGAGAGAGAGAGAGAGACAGAGAGAGTGAGATGGAGAGACAGAGAGCGAGGGGGGGGAGGGGAGAGAGAGACAGAGAGAGGAAGAAAGAGACAGAGGGAGAGAGAGACAGAGAGAGACAAAGAGACAGAGAGAGAGCGAGAGAGAGTTTAACTGGTGCTATAGGTGTTTCTTAAAAAATATATTTTCATTGAGTTCATAGCTTTCCTAACACTAACTATCAAAGTTAAACTTTTTGTTTTGTTGCATGGACACAAAGACTGGCTATATAATATATATATAATCTACTTCCTGACGGACTAGTTAACATTGCACCAACATATGAGAAACTATGTTTGTTGAACATCAAGCATTTAAATCTATTGTAGGAGACCTCGAGACTACAAATATGGAGATAGATGGAGTATAATAGGCTCTCGTCAAGCTTTATTTTCTGCTAAGTTTGTGGCTTTTACAACCGACTGTGTGTGTGTTACCTCAGCCATAAACTCGGCCTCATCCTCTTCACCAATGGGGATATTCAGTCCGCTCACAGCGTTGAAAAGCTCGTACGCACTCATAGCCTCCATCACTCCTCTCTTCTGGAAGAACTGTGACACACACACACACACACACAATTATGTTATCTTTTAATTTTTGTTGTATCTTTCTTGTATTTTCTGTATGTGAGTGAGTATGTGTGTATGTCCTTGTAACTTGTAAATGTCCCAGTTTGAGATAAATAAAGTCCATCCAGCCATCTTTAATTTAAAGCTGCATGTGTAAGATAAAACTAGCCGTTACCGTGGAAACGTTCCTGCAGTCTCTGAAGAGGAACTCCAAGGCGTGAGGATGGGTGGGCTCGATGGACTGACTCACGTCAATCAACCACACCTACAGCACGCGCACGCACACACACACACACACACACACACAAAGACACACAGAGAGAGACACACACACACACACACACACACACAAAAGAGACACACACACAAAGAGACACACACACACACACACACACACATACAGAGACACACACACACACACGTTAGTGCAAAGAGGAAAGAAGAAGTGTGTGCCTTAAAGGAACGTTGAAGGAATGAAAGAGTTGATGGATAAAGACAGGATGAAGAACAGAAAGCAGTTAACTGTTTAAAGAAAAGAAAGATGTCGTACCTTTCCTTTGTGCCACAGCATGTTGTATTCGCTGAGATCAGCATGAACCAGATTACACTCCTGATACAACTGCTGCATCAGCTACACACACACACACACACACACACACACACACACACACACACACACACACACACACACACACACACACAGTTTTTACAAACTATAATGGTCAGGTAAATTCAGATTTTATTAAATGTACGATGAAGGTCTAAGACCGAAAACGATGTATTTTTCTAAATAAATTATTGCTTGCGTAATGGTCCGCGTGCTGGACTTTTTCTAAGTTAAAGAAGAAAAAGAAAATCTCAAAACTTCACAATCATCACAATATAAAATGGTGACAAGAATCGAATCGGGACAAAAGCATATCGTCCCAGCCCTCGAGACTACGGATATAAATCTTAGAAACAATCTAAAAACCCTCACATGTTACATACACATTAGTCTATGTCCCCGACGTGCTTGCTTTACGTACATGTAGGGCCTGGTAGAAGGCGCTCTTCATGTCCTCGGAGCTCAGCGTGACGTCTTTGAGTTTGGGAGCAGGGACGTGGTCTTCGCCGATGAACGACATCACCAGGATGTGTTTCTTCAGCAGCACCACCTCCGGACAGGGAATCTCAGCCTTCTTCATCCTGAAGACACACACATACACACACAGACACACACACACACACACACACACACACACACACACAAACACAAGCCACACAGACAGAAACACACATGGTAATAAAGAAACACATTGAATGAGAAGGTGTGTCCAAACTTTTGGCCTGTACTGTACGTTTGAATTAGGGCTGCGATTAACGCTCGTGCTTTCTGGGGTTTGACAGGCGATGGCGACAAGCGGGCGCAACCCAGCGAAACGGTCGCGTTCGTGCTCGTCACATGCACACGTCCGCCGCAAGAGTTGAATTGCGTTGAACTTTTCCCTTCGGGAGCGACGCGCAAATCAATAAACACGAGACTCATTCTTGTGGTCTGAGTTCTAAAGTTTGACCAGGACGTAGACAGCGGGGCTTCTGCTTGTCTGAGCATCGGCACAACACTGGATTTATTAAAAAGGTCCCATGGCCTCTCCGTGAACCATCACCTTATCGTGGTGGAGAGGTTTGTGTGTCTCTGTGAACCTGAGGGCTGTGTTGTCTGGAGCTTTGTGCTCCTGGTAGGGTCTCCCAAGGCAAAGTGGTCTCAGGTGAGGGGCCAGACAAAGAATGGTTCAAAAACCCCAATGAAAAAGCTAAGCAGAGATGGAGTGACCCTGCCCGGAGGAAGCCCGGGGCCCCCGTCTGGAGCCAGGCCCAGACGGCGGGCTCGTCGGGCGAAGCGCCTGGTGGCCGGGTTTGCCACGGAGCCCGCCGGGCACAGCCCGAACAAGCTACGTGGCAACTCCCTCTCCATCCCATGGGCCCACCACCTGTGGGAGGAACCGTTGGGGTCGGGTGCGATGCCACATGGGTGGCAGTGAAGGTCAGGGGCCTCGACGGACCAGACCCGGGCGGCAGACGCTGGCTCTGGGGACGTGGAACGTCACCTCTCTGTGGGGGAAGGAGCCGAACTGGTGCGGGAGGTGGAGCGCTACCGGTTAGATCTGGTGGGGCTTACCTCACGCACAGTCTTGGTTCTGGAACCATACTCCTGGATAGGGGTTGGACTCTTTTCTTCTCGGAGTTGCCCAGGGTGTGAGGCGCCGGGCGGGTGTGGGGATACTCACAAGCCCCGGCTGAGCGCCGCTGTGTTGGAGTTTACCCGGTGGGCGAGAGGGTCGCCTCCCCTCGCCTGCGGGTTGTGGGGGGAAAACTCTGACTGTTGTTTGTGCATATGCACCAAACAGGAGTTCGGAGTATTCTGCCTTCTTGAGACCTTGACTGGAGTCCTGCATGGGGCTCCAGTGGGGGACTCCATTGTTCTGCTGGGGGACTTCAACGCACACGTGGGCAATGATGGAGACACCTGGAGGCGTGATTGGGAGGAACGGCCTCCCTGATCTAAACCAGAGTGGTTGTTTGTTGTTGGACTTCTGTGCTAGTCATGGATTGTCTATAACGAACACCATGTTCGAACATAGGGATGCTCATAAGTGTACCTGGTACCAGAGCACCCTAGGCCAAGGTCAATGATCGATTTCATAATCGTTTCATCTGATCTGAGGCCGTATGTTTTGGACACTCGGGTGAAGAGAGGGGCAGAGCTGTCAACCGATCACCATCTGGTGGTGAGTTGGGTCAGAGGGTGGGGAAGACTCTGGACAGACCTGGTAAGCCCAAACGTGTAGTGCGGGTAAATTGGGAACGTCTGGAGGAGGCCCCTGTCCAACAGACTTTCAACTCACACCTCCGGGCGGAGCTTTTCGTGCATCCCTGTGGAGGCTGGGGGCATTGAACCCGAGTGGACAATGTTCAAAGTTTCCATTGCTGAAGCTGCAGCGAGGAGCTGTGGTCTTAGGGTCTTAGGTGCCTCAAGGGGCGGTAACCCACGAACACCGTGGTGGACAACGGTGGTCAGGGAAGCCGTCCGACTGAAGAAGGAGTCTTTCCGGGATATGTTATCCCGGAGGACTCGGGAGGCAGTTGCAGGGTACCGAAGGGGCCGAAGGGCTGCAGCCTCTGCCGTGAAAGAGGCAAAGCAGCGGGTGTGGGAGAAGTTTGGAGAAGACATGGAGAAGGACTTTCGGTCGGCACCAAAGTGCTTCTGGAAAACTGTTCGCCACCTCAGGAGGGGGGGGGAACCATCCAAGCTGTGTACAGTAAGGATGGGACACTGTTGACCTCAACTGAGGAGGTAATAGGGGCGGTGGAAGGAGCACTTTGCAGAACTCCTGAATCCGACTAATACGCCCTCTATGTTAGAGGCAGAGCTGGAGGATAATGGGGGATTGTCGTCGATTTCCCAGGCGGAAGTCACTGATGTAGTCAAACAACTACACAGTGGCAAAGCCCCGGGATTGATGAGATCCGTCCCAGAAATGCTCAAGGCTCTGGGTGTGGAGGGGTTGTCCTGGTTGACACGCCTTTTCAACATTGCGTGGAAGTCTGGGACGGTGCCAAAGGAGTGGCAGACTGGGGTGGTGGTTCCCCTTTTTAAAAGGGGACCAGAGGGTGTGTGCCAATTATAGGGGTATCACACTTCTCAGCCTCCCTGGTAAAGTCTACTCCAAGGTGCTGGAAAGGAGGGTTCGCCAATAGTCGAACCTCGGGTTGAGGAGGAACAATGCGGATTCCGTCCTGGTCGTGGAACAACGGACCAGCTCTTCACTCTCGCAAGGATCCTGGAGGGAGCCTGGGAGTATGCCCAACCGGTCTACATGTGTTTTTGTGGATTTGGAGAAGGCGTATGACCGGGTCCCCGGGAGATACTGTGGGAGGTGCTGCGGGGAGTATGGGGTGAGGGGGTCTCTTCTCAGGGCCATCCAATCTCTGTACAACCAAAGCGAGAGCTGTGTCCGGGTTCTCGGTAGTAAGTCGGACTCTTTTCAGGTGAGGGTTGGCCTCCGCCAGGGCTGCGCTTTGTCACCAATCCTGTTTGTAGTATTTATGGACAGGATATCGAGGCGTAGTCGGGGTGGGGAGGGGTTGCAGTTGGGTGGGCTGGGGATCTCATCGCTGCTTTTGCAGATGATGTGGTCCTGATGGCATCATCGGCCTGCGACCTTCAGCACTCACTGGATCGGTTCGCAACCGAGTGTGAAGCGGTTGGGATGAGGATCAGCACCTCTAAATCTGAGGCCATGGTTCTCAGCAGGAAACCGATGGAATGCCTTCTCCAGGTAGGGAATGAGTCCTTACCCCAAGTGAAGGAGTTCAAGTATCTTGGGGTTGTGTTCGCGAGTGAGGGACAATGGAGCGGGAGATTGGTCGGAGAATCGGGCGCAGCGGGTGCGGTATTGCATTCAATCTATCGCACCGTTGTGACGAAAAGAGAGCTTAGCCAGAAGGCAAAGCTCTCGATCTACCGGTCAGTTTTCGCCCTACCCTCACCTATGGTCATGAAGGCTGGGTCATGACCGAAAGCACGAGATCCAGGGTACAAGCGGCTGAAATGGGTTTCCTCAGGAGGGTGGCTGGCGTCTCCCTTAGAGATAGGGTGAGAAGCTCACTCATCCGTGAGGAGCTCGGAGTAGAGCCGCTGCTCCTTTGCGTCGAAAGGAGCCAGTTGAGGTGGTTCGGGCATCTGGTAAGGATGCCCCCTGGGCGCCTCCCTAGGGAGGTGTTCCAGGCACGTCCAGCTGGGAGGAGGCCTCGGGGAAGACCCAGGACTAGGTGGAGGGATTATATCTCCAACCTGGCCTGGGAACACCTCGGGATCCCCCAGTCGGAGCTGGTTAATGTTGCTCGGGAAAGGGAAGTTTGGGGTCCCCTGCTGGAGCTGCTCCCCCCGCGACCCGACACCGGATAAGCGGACGAAGATGGATGGATGGATGGATGGATGGTCCCATGGCATGAAGAATTCACTTTATGAGGTGTTTAACATTAATACGCGTTCCCCCAGCCTGCCTATGGTCCCCCAGTGGCTAGAAATGGTGATAGGTGTCCACTAAGGTCTATATAAAAGAGACTTCAGATACAGTATGAGGGGACCACTAAGGTCTATATAAAAGAGACTTCAGATACAGTATTAGGGGACCACTAAGGTCTATATAAAAGAGACTTCAGATACTGTATTAGGGGACCACTAAGGTCTATATAAAAGAGACTTCAGATACAGTATTAGGGGAGCACTAAGGTCTATATAAAAGAGACTTCAGATACAGTATTAGGGGACCACTAAGGTCTATATAAAAGAGACTTCAGATACAGTATTAGGGGACCACTAAGGTCTATATAAAAGAGACTTCAGATACAGTATTAGGGGGTCACTAAGGTCTATATAAAAGAGACTTCAGATACAGTATTAGGGGGTCACTAAGGTCTATATAAAAGAGACTTCAGATACAGTATTAGGGGACCACTAAGGTCTATATAAAAGAGACTTCAGATACAGTATTCGGGGACCACTAAGGTCTATATAAAAGAGACTTCAGATACAGTATTAGGGGACCACTAAGGTCTATATAAAAGAGACTTCAGATACAGTATTAGGGGGTCACTAAGGTCTATATAAAAGAGACTTCAGATACAGTATTAGGGGGTCACTAAGGTCTATATAAAAGAGACTTCAGATACAGTATTAGGGGACCACTAAGGTCTATATAAAAGAGACTTCAGATACAGTATTCGGGGACCACTAAGGTCTATATAAAAGAGACTTCAGATACAGTATTAGGGGACCACTAAGGTCTATATAAAAGAGACTTCAGATACAGTATTAGGGGACCACTAAGGTCTATATAAAAGAGACTTCAGATACAGTATTAGGGGACCACTAAGGTCTATATAAAAGAGACTTCAGATACAGTATTAGGGGATCACTAAGGTCTATATAAAAGCATCCAAAGAGCACCATGTCATGGGACCTTTAACATCCATAATTATGACTACGCTATTTAGCTATCAGCGATTGCAGTCTGTGGTTAGGAAAGACAACGAACGCCACTATTTGTTATAAATGGACCTGTGAGTGGTGGTAGGGATATATGAAACCACAGTCAGCTGATCTCATTCAGTTGTACGGCAGGGATACAGTAGTGCACAGAATCTCCATGGTTACCACACATTGATCGCCTGGCGCTTACTCGCGGAGCGGTGTCCGCCGTGTCTGTTCACGAGGAGCGCACGGATCCATGCGTCTACGCAGGGCCAAGAAATGACATCACAATAAGCCAAAAGTCGGCACTGGCGGAGTTCAAAGGGTAAAAAAAAAAAAGTGTGACAGCAGTAGCAGCCGGAGGGCCCTTTAACGATCTAAGCACACGGCATGAAGCGCCAGGCGCAGGTGTGTTTAGGGCGTGTCCAAACCCACAAAAAAAGGGTCTGTGTGCCGGGCGCCTGGTCCTAAAGGGTTGTTTTTAGGGTCTTCATTAATCAGAGGTGTGTTTTGGGCGTAACATGCAATCAACCAATCAGAGATCAGCTCCCATTCCCTTTAAAAGCTTGGACCTTGGAGCATTGCTGTTATGATGGAGGATTTACACCGTAATATTTGCATTTGTAATCTTCTGCATGTGTGTGTGCTGTGTGTCCCTGTGTGTGTAACAAGCATAGTGTGTGCGCGCTGTGCACGAGCCTAGGAGCATTTTACTAATGCTCTGTTAAAATAACAATGAAATGCTGCGTTATTGACTTTAGACCAGGTTTTTGTTGGTCAATGGCGCAATCACATCCTGCTGCCTCAAGATAGCAATATGCCCAGAATGCACCTGAACACACCTCCCTGTAAGACCAGCACGCCCAGAATGCACCTGAACACACCTCCCTGTAAGACCAGCACGCCCTGAATGCACCTGAACACACCTCCCTGTAAGACCAGCACGCCCAGAATGCACCTGAACACACCTCCCTGTAAGACCAGCACGCCCAGAATGCACCTGAACACACCTCCCTGTAAGACCAGCACGCCCTGAATGCACCTGAACACACCTCCCTGTAAGACCAGCACGCCCTGAATGCACCTGAACACACCTCCCTGTAAGACCAGCACACCCTGAATGCACCTGAACACACCTCGCTGTAAGACCAGCACACCCTGAATGCACCTGAACACACCTCCCTGTAAGACCAGCACGCCCATGGGCGCACAGATGGGCGCAGGTTCATTTGCTATATAAACGACGTGGGCGCAGGAAGGGGAACTGATAACTGCGTCGGTCTTAAACTAACAAAGATACTTGCGTCGGGCTTTGCGCTGCGCTGGGTGCGAGAGAGGACCCGGAGTGCGTTTACCTGCTCAGGTTGTGCATCTCCTTCTCGGCCCACAGACGGATTATTTTGCGAGGGTTCAGTTTGCTGAAGCGATCGATGAAGCGATAGTCGTCTTTAATGTAGCGGTCGCGGTTCTTGAACTCGTTGAGCGTCGTCTTGAAGACCTTCAGCACCACTTCGTCCGGGACAGGCTGCTCCTCCAGGCTGATAAACGGGGAAAAAAATATAGAAAATATGTATTAAATGTTTGGGTAAAACAGACTGCTTTCAGATGCGTTTTTAAATAAATAAAAATATTTATAGAATTTTAGGCTAATTCCGTGCAGCTACAGTAACAGTAAGAAATACAGTATCCTGTCCTCCTGGTATTTAAAGTTTCGGGATCTTACAACAATTGTCCTGGAACAATAAGGAGTACAATGGGTATTTTTTCCCCTATGTCAAACAAGCATGCTTGATAAAGTCTTCGTCAACAATACGTAAATACCAATGAATAAAAATCATAGTTCTTGGACACACAATTCTTCACCTTTATGTATTTAACACCTTTCCAGGACTTGTTACATTACACAAAGAAAGGCCACCGTTATTATTGTTGTTATGCATGCTTTGAAAAAAGTGACAAATGTTGAAAAAGCTACAAAAACACAGGAAAAAGAATTGGAAAAAAATTGGAAAAAGCAACAAAAAAAACTTTGAGAGAAAAACATAATAAATAAAAACCAAATGACAAAAAAAAAAAAAAAAAAAAAAAAAAAAAGTGACTAAAAGAACTGGAACAAAATCAACAAAAATGTCGAGAAAAGTGTAGAAAAAGAACAACAAAATGTTGAAATTTCGACCCAGAAAAACACAAAGTTGCACGGTTGACAGGAAGACAACACAAGGGTCAAAGCAAAAAATTAAAATTAAAAATGGGAATTCGTCCCAAAAATCTTGTTGACGAGAGGAAAATATTAAACTTAAAAGAAAATATATCTACATACGTTTGGACAGGGTCCAAAATTAGCCCCATCTACTAACGTTAGCCAAGGGGCATGTTCATTTGCTCTTCAACAAAGTTAATGTCGGACCCTGCGTGTGGACAAGACCGGAGTGTGTTTCCGGGGCCTCCCGACAGCCACCCACCTCCCTCCGTTAGCGTGGAAGACCACAGACTCTTTCCCGGTGCTGATGCAGCCGTTAATGTTCTCCAGCACGCCGGCATTCACCATTTTGTACATCAGCAGACGAGTGCGAGGGTCCACAGCTTGTTCCTGCGGAGCGAGAGGTTGAGTGTGATGGAGAAACTACGGTCCGTTTGTGTGTGTGTGTGTGTACCTGTTTTAATATATTCGTGGGGTCCAGGTTAGGCATTTAGTTGTGATGGTTAAGGTTAGGGTAAGGGTTAAGGTTAGGCTAGTAAGATAGTAAAACAAACGTGTGTGATGTGTATGTGTGTGTGGGGTGTGTGTGATGTCAGCAGCGCTGGGTGTTTCTATACGTACGGCGGTGGAGTGCTCCTTCTTGTCGTGTAGCCGGGCGCTACGTCTCTGCTCGCTGTAGCAATGCTGCTTCAGGGAGTTGAACACCTGGTTGGACAGCTTCAGGTCCATTCCCAACCCATCTCCCACGTGCACCTCTGGAGCAAACTGCATGGATGGAGACAGGATGGAGACAGGGTTCATACGCAACCAATATACTTTCCCATTACTTTTTGGCAAATTTCCATGACTATGTATTCCTGAAAATATCAGTTGAGATTGTACAATAAGAATAAAAATCTGTGTTAAAGCGCCCATATTCTGCTAATTTTCAGGTTCATAATTGTATTTTAAGGTTGTACCAGAATAGGTCGACATGGTTTAATTTTCAAAAAACACCATATTTTGGTTGTACTGCACAGCTCTCTCTCACTGCTGCAGCTCCTCTTTTCACCCTGTGTGTTGAGCTCTCTGTTTTAGCTACAAAGTGAGACCTGTTTTCTTCTTCTTCTTCTGTACTGTCTTTGATTGCACTCGCACATGCTCAGTAGCTCAGATGTAGATCATGTCAGCTAGCTCCATAGACAGTAAAATAAAGGCTGTTTCTCCAACTTCAGTCAGTTACAAGGCAGGATCAGCTGGGAGACTTCTTCTAAACCAGGGAGCACATTGAAGTAGTTCTTTTGGAGATTATGGTGAACTTGTGTGTGTTGTAGCAGCGCTTTGCTATTGAGAACGAGGTAGCATGCTAGCGCTAGCATGCTAACGCTAGCATGCTAACGCTAGCGCTGTGTTAAAAAAATAAATAAAAAATCATGTTTAATCATTAACATGTATAAATAAATAAACACAGTATGTGTCTTACGTTGTCCATGCGCGCCGTGTTCTTGCGTCCGCAGGTCACCTCGTCGTGTTTGGTGGTGATGTTCTTGCCCTTCCCGGTGAAGCCTCTCCTGGGCGTAGTCTGGGGCTTCTCTGGGGGATCAAAAACACACGGATTTAGACATGTGTGCTAATTACAGCGTGGACAATCACTTAAAGTCATCGCGGTCCCGATGCGCGCAGAACACACGGTATGTAGATTGATGCAAAAGATCACACATGCAACGGAGAAAGTTGTGTCGAAGACGAAGCCGGTATCTGGCGTTGCTCCACCGTTGTAGAGGATGTAAATGGAATTAGATGCGCTGTCGATATCTTCTATAACAGATGCGATGGAGGAATCTACACATCTCAATTCTCACAATCTGATTGGTCCAAACAGCTCTGGTTGGAGCACAGTTGCTCCACAACGGATCAAGTCCAGATCGCACTTCCTGACCTCAAACGTTGTGGGCGGGGCTAAGTTCGGCTGGCATCCAGGCTACTTTTTTTTTTTTTATTCTGAATGAAATTTAAAGACCTTTATCACAACATCAACTGAGTCCTAAATTCAGTTTTTTTTCAAGCCAAGTATCGCTTAGCTTGCACTTCACCGAAACCGAAGAATAAAATCAGTTTCATAACTGTGGTACAATCTGGAGAGACTCGCGCCAACAACAAGAAAGCTGATTGGCAGCAAGGTAAGTAGGGGTGGAGAAAAAAATCGATACAGCGTAGTATCGCAATATTTTCCGTACCAATAATGTATCAATACACAGACGCCAAGTATCGATCTTTTATGATATATGTGTTGGTCAGTCTGTCTGCTCGACAATCCCCATTTTGCAGAAATAAAATTGAAGTGAGATGAACAGACAGAGAAATGTATCTTTTTAGATGAAACGGATGTTGACAAAGTTTCCTTTTCGGGACATCATTTGAAATTGGGAAAAATTTCAAGTTGGAAAAAAGGTAAATACATTGCAATATATCGCAGAATATCGCAATATTTTTTTAAATCGCAATAATATCGTATCGTGACAAAGTATCGGGATGATATCGTGAGGCCTCTGGTGATTCCCACCCATAAAGGTAAGGTGTTTCTGTTATTTTGTCCACACACTGTCGGTACATTACCAGCTCTGTAGGGGTCGTGTCTCGTGTCCTGCCAGTCCACCTCGTCCTCGGAGCTGTCGCTGTCTTCATACGGATGGACCATACGGTAGTTCTCAAAGGAGATGGACACTGGACACAAACAGTCAAACGGTCATTGAACGGAGACCTTTTAATAGAGCGCAGTCTGTAACCGTACCTGCTGTGGGTTATACGCCGTGTGTTATTCGCGGTTCTACCTTTGCTGTCTCCGTTGAACTTCTTCTCCTCCCGGCGGAGCTGATCGTCAAACTCGCGGTCAAACTGCATCTGGAGCATCTGGGCGAGCATCAGGTCGCTGGTCGTCTCGGAGACTTCGTCTGACAGCAAGAGATCTGCTCCGGGACTGAGAGACAGACAGAGAGGCAGACAGAGAGACAGACAGAGAGAGAGAGAGACATAAGAGAGACGGAGACAGAGAGAGGGAGGAGAGACAGAAAGAGAGCGAGAGAGACAAAGAGACAGAGAGGGAGGAACAGAGAGATAGAGAGACAGACAGACAGACAGAGAGACAGAGAGACAGAGAGACAGAGAGACCGAGAGACCGAGAGACCGAGAGACAGACACAGAGAGAGAGAGAGACAGACAGAGAGAGAGAGACAGAGACCGAGAGGGAGACAGAGAGACCGAGACAGATAGAGAAAGAGAGACCGAGAGAGAGAGACAGACAGAGAGAGAGAGACACAGAGAGATGGAGACAGATAGAGAGAGAGAGAGATAGAGACCGAGAGAGAGAGAGACAGAGAGACGGAGACAGATAGAGAGAGAGAGATAGAGACCGAGAGAGAGAGAGACAGAGAGACGGAGACAGATAGAGAGAGAGATAGAGAGAGACCGAGAGAGAGAGAGACACAGAGAGATGGAGACAGATAGAGAGAGAGATAGAGAGAGACCGAGAGAGAGAGACATAAGAGAGACGGAGACAGAGAGAGGGAGGAGAGACAGAAAGAGAGCGAGAGAGACAAAGAGACAGAGAGGGAGGAACAGAGAGATAGAGAGACAGACAAAGAGAGACATATTGAAAGGGAGAGAGACAAAGAGACAAAGTGAGAGAGAGAGAGGTAGGAACATAGAGAGAGGAAGGAACAGAGAGAGAGAGACAGAGGAAAGGGTAAAGAAAGGAGAGATGGTGAAACAACAGAAAAACAAAGACAGGAAGACAAAGATTAAATGTAATAAAGTATTTTATGCTGAACACAAGAACTAAAGAGACTAAAATAAATAATTGCTTGAATTTCCAAATATTTGTGTTGATTGTATAGATTTTTAGTCACGTGGTTGCTATAAGTACGAGATGTTGACAAAATAAACCATAAAGGAATGATTATTAAAGCTTATTAAGAATATTTAAAAAGGTCTGTTTTCCAGACACACAGTTGTAGGATTAAAACTGCAGTAATTGGAAGTATTTTTACACTTTTACTCTGTTTTTCATTACATTTGTTTGAATTTAACTTGTGTAGGAATACGACTAAAAACTGTAAGTATTGTCCCAACTACAGAGTATTGTCCCAGTATTGTCCTAACTTCAGAGTATTGTCCTAACTTCAGAGTATTGTCCCAACTTCAGAGTATTGTCCCAACTACAGAGTATTGTCCCAACTACAGAGTATTGTCCCAACTACAGAGTATTGTCCCAACTACAGAGTATTGTCTTAACTTCAGAGTATTGTCCCAACTACAGAGTATTGTCCTAACTTCAGAGTATTGTCCCAACTACAGAGTATTGTCCCAACTACAGAGTATTGTCCCAACTTCAGAGTATTGTCCTAACTTCAGAGTATTGTCCCAACTACAGAGTATGGTCCCAACTTCAGAGTATGGTCCCAACTTTAGAGTATTGTCCCAACTTCAGAGTATTGTCCCAACTTCAGAGTATTGTCCCAACTTCAGAGTATTGTCCCAACTTCAGAGTATTGTCCTAACTACAGAGTATTGTCCCAACTACAGAGTATTGTCCCAACTTTAGAGTATTGTCCCAACTTTAGAGTATTGTCCCAACTACAGAGTATTGTCCCAACTACAGAGTATTGTCCCAACTTCAGAGTATTGTCCCAACTACAGAGTATTGTCCTAACTTCAGAGTATTGTCCCAACTTCAGAGTATGGTCCCAACTTTAGAGTATTGTCCCAACTTCAGAGTATTGTCCCAACTTCAGAGTATTGTCCCAACTTCAGAGTATTGTCCCAACTTCAGAGTATTGTCTTAACTTCAGAGTATTGTCCCAACTACAGAGTATTGTCCTAACTTCAGAGTATTGTCCCAACTACAGAGTATTGTCCCAACTTCAGAGTATTGTCCCAACTACAGAGTATTGTCCTAACTTCAGAGTATTGTCCCAACTTCAGAGTATGGTCCCAACTTTAGAGTATTGTCCCAACTTCAGAGTATTGTCCCAACTTCAGAGTATTGTCCCAACTTCAGAGTATTGTCCCAACTTCAGAGTATTGTCCTAACTACAGAGTATTGTCCCAACTACAGAGTATTGTCCCAACTTTAGAGTATTGTCCCAACTTTAGAGTATTGTCCCAACTACAGAGTATTGTCCCAACTACAGAGTATTGTCCCAACTTCAGAGTATTGTCCCAACTTCAGAGTATTGTCCCAACTTCAGAGTATTGTCCCAACTTCAGAGTATTGTCCTAACTACAGAGTATTGTCCCAACTACAGAGTATTGTCCCAACTTTAGAGTATTGTCCCAACTTTAGAGTATTGTCCCAACTACAGAGTATTGTCCCAACTTCAGAGTATTGTCCCAACTACAGAGTATTGTCCCAACTACAGAGTATTGTCCCAACTTCAGAGTATTGTCCCAACTACAGAGTATTGTCCTAACTTCAGAGTATTGTCCTAACTTCAGAGTATTGTCCCAACTACAGAGTATTGTCCTAACTTCAGAGTATTGTCCTAACTTCAGAGTATTGTCCCAACTACAGAGTATTGTCCCAGACACAGGGACAGGTGAAGCGGTGAGAACTCACTCGGTGAGGGTAGGGAAGTGGCTGTTCTCCTCCTCCAGCTGTTTGGCCAGCTGTTCGCTCATCACATCAGCCAGAGAGCAGGCCGGAGGCACCGGGGCCACCGAGCCCCACGGGCTCTGGGGACACAAAACACACATTAGGATCCCACGTAGGAAGACACAGGCCGCATGTGTGTGTGTGTGTGTGGTTGTGTGTGTCTGTGTGTGCCTCTGTGTATGTGTCTGTATGTGTGTGTGTGGTGTGTGTCTCTATGATTGTATGTGTCTGTATGCATGTATGTCTGTATGCATGCATGCATGCATGCGTGCGTGCGTGCGTGCGTGCGTGTGTGTGTGTGTGTATATGTCTCTATGCATGTGTGTCTGTGTCTGTATGCTTGTCTGTGTCTGTATGCTTGTGTGTGTCTGTATGCTTGTGTGTGTCTGTATGCTTGTGTGTGTGTGTCTGTATGCTTGTGTGTGTGTGTGTCTGTATGCTTGTGTGTGTCTGTATGCTTGTCTGTGTCTGTATGCTTGTCTGTGTCTGTATGCTTGTCTGTGTCTGTATGCTTGTCTGTATGCTTGTCTGTGTCTGTATGCTTGTCTGTGTCTGTATGCTTGTCTGTGTCTGTATGCTTGTCTGTGTCTGTATGCTTGTCTGTGTCTGTGTCACAGCTTAAAAAAAAAATCAGTTTGACATTTTTTTCCATATTTTTTCAACGTTTTTCCTCTGAATTTCTTTATAGGGGAAAGTTCAATTTGACTTTGGGCAAGTGAAAAAAAAACTTTGCGTTGAACCCTGAGCCTACATACAAAATAGCTGCTCTTGTTGTTTAGCATATCTTTGTTTTAACAGACTCATGGAAGGAATGGACCTTTTTTACAGCAGACATGTTGACTTGCCATAGTAGGAGAAGCACAGCTGACACTGATAACCTTAACGATGGCTCAGTTCCATCAAGTGTCCCAGTAAGATATTTCAGTGAGTCAGCATGCACAATACCAGGACCTCTCCTAAGTGGAATGCAGCCATCAGTAATGGTTTTGAATACACCTGTGCTTTTCCTACTATGACATGTCAACATGTCTAATGTGAATAAGGTCTATAGCGAAACTGGGGGAACCCCTGCATGAGTCACAACAACCCATTGAGAATAAAAACTGTACAAATCAGTCGGAAAGAAGAGGACAAAATACAGAGGATTAGTTTAATAATTATTAGTTAGTAGCCTAACTGCAAATACCAAACCACCACGGGACCTTATTATGTCATTTGTACAGTGTGACTCCAAGGTGAAATGAATCCTGCGAGTGAGTCATGAGTGGCCAGAAACCATAAAAGCAGAAGTGAGGCTGAGACATGTTCAGACATGTCTAAAGCAAGGCTTTGCACACGGTCCTCCTGACCGTAGTCTGTTTTAGGGGAACGCCCACAGGACTTGGGGACAAAATTACCTTTTATAAAATTAAAATCAAAACAGAATTAGATGATTAAAGGCCAGAATAAAATATGAATGCAATGTATGGTATCCTATAACACAGTGTTGTGTAGTATAGTGTTATAACTAGACTAGCATCTGAGGTGACGTGATTTCGACGAAATAACACAGTTTTAGTGGTGCATGATATATCGGCCGCCAATATAATATCGGCCGATACGGTCATTTTTTTTAACACATCGGTATCAGTTCGATGTCAAATTATATAAATATTTTTTTCTTCTAAAAATTTGATGTCATATTTTGTACACAGGTAAAGGTGCCCAATATCAGTCATTTTGGAAAATAAATCCCAAAAGTAAAATAATATAAATATTATAAAATTAAAATAAATAAAAAATGAGTTTTGGAAAGTAGTTCTTTATTTGATTATCATAAAAATTAGTTTTCTATACAGAGATATCGACATCGGTAAATATCGGTATCGGCCATTACAGCGATATTAATATCGGTTATCGGCCACAACTTTCACATCGGTGCATCACTACACAGTTTATATCCAAATGTAACTCGTGCCAAAGTATCTCCGGTCACGCCACGCACGATGACCGACAGCTGCTGACTTATCGTAAAGACTGAAGTTGATTGACAGGTCTGGTCACTAGGGGTGGAGCAAAAAATCAATACAGCATAGTATCGTGACGTGACATAAGTATCGGGATGATATCGTATCACGAGGCCTCTGGTGATTCCCACCCCTACTGGTCACACATACCATGTGTGTGTGCTGTAATCAATGGAAAAGAGAGCTTGCTCTCAATGGCCCTCCCTGAATACATAAAAGGTTACAATACAGGGCGTTCCCTGCCATTGTAAGGTTTAGGTGCAGCACCTAAAGCCGAATGAACGTAACGGAGACTTATCTCAGATTTCTAGACTGTATATTGTAGTGTGGTGTCTTTAGCAAGTTTTGTCTTTGAGCTTTTTGAGTGTTATTTATTTATTTATCTGCTCTCGCTTTTCCAACGTTTTACACACAGACATGGTGATAATAATGCTACAAGATGAAATGGGGAAAAAAAGTGACGCAAAACTACCACAAAATGGACACAAATCGATTACAAAGAAAACTAAAATGACCAGAAAGAGACAAAAAGGAATGCCTTGGCAAATGGCTTTTTTAAGCGTTTTAGTCTTATTTTTGTTACCCTTTTCCCACGTTTTATGTCACGTTTCCCCACATTTTATGTCACTTCTTCCCACATTTTATGTCACCTTTTCCACATTTTATGTCACCTTTTCCACATTTTATGTCACCTTTTCCCATGTTTTATGTCACTTTTCCCTCAATTTATGTCACCTTTTCCCACGTTTGTTACTTTCCCTCCCAATGTTTTAGGTCACTTTTTCTCACGATTTATGTCACTTCTCCCACATTTGTTACTTTTTCTTCTACATTTTTGTCCCTTTTTTCAACTTTTATCAATTTGTTTGTTAAATGCTATAACACTGAATAAAAACACCCAAATTAATGTAGTGAACTGATCATTTATTTTACTTGTGAAGAGTAATAGCTGTATGGCACATTTTTTTTTTGGGACAATTGAAAGAACAACAAATTTCTTTTTCTTTTTTTTAAGTGGGTCAAATTTGACCCGAGGACAACAGGAGGGTTACAAATAAAAATGTAAAATTGTCCGGGCCCTCTTAGAAATGGACACCGGGCTTTTCTGGGGGAAACACTCATGTGTGTTTATGTATGTTTGCACTAATCACCAAGGGAACTTCCACGTCGGTGTAAATTATTGTGGCAATAAACCCTTTTCCGATAGAGTTATAATGGCTAACTAGCAGGGTGAGTTGACGTCATTGTTACATACAACACAGCTTATTTTGCAGGCGTAACTTGTGCCGACATATCTCCGGTAACGGCACACCCCCGGTGATGACCGACAGCTAATCTTATCTGTCCGCTGACAGCGACACAACTTCAGCCTTTAAAAGGACAGGTCCGTCAACGTAGCCATGTTGGATAACAACTGGCAGAAGTTGTTTTTTTTCGACACAATTTTATAATATACATACACACACATATATATATATAAAAAAAAATAGAAATAATATAAAATAATACAAAAACTGTCTTCGTAACCAAAATAAAGTATGAAAAGGGGGATGATAAAACAATATGAATAATAACAATATAGATACAAACCAAATACATTAGTCTCCTAAAAGTTCACCATATAGTATGAGAGTTTTATTACTCATTATAGTGTCTGTAAGTTTAAAACAGGACTTAATTTATTCCTTGAATTCACATAAAAAAGCAGTGAAATCGGAGGAGACGTTGGCTGTTTTGCACATACAAGTCAGAGGCTAACCGCAGCAGGCTAGCTGACTGACGTAGCTTCGTGATGTTAAACAACAACACACACAGAAAAAACAATTTTTAACAACAAATCAAAAGGACCTTCTTACCTTCGGAGTTACTGCTGTGATTCCTGATTGATCCATGATTACAACGATAGCGATTAATCGATTCTTTCCTTGACGAGTGAATGGTGGCTAGCCGCTGAGCTAACGTTAGCACGCTCTGGAGGGGGCAGATTTAACGACGAAAATGTCCCGAAAAAGAGACTAACGACAAGGTCCCGCGATGTGACACGTACACACAACTGTTGTATAAACTTCAATACGTATGAAAAGCTAATTTACGAGTCAGTAATAATGGTTTTTAAACTAATTTAACGGTTGAAACGAGGTTGAGACGCTTTCAGAGAGGTGTTTCCCAGCTAGAGTGGACCTTGGCACAAGAGGAAATACGTCATTGTGCAAGAAGGCGACAGTGCGCCTTCACAATAAAAGCCCCTAACGCTGTTATCAAGAAGTCTTTTATTTTATGAGCTTTATCTTCCATTTTTAACGATTTTGTCGGTTTATTAATTAGTTGATAGGCAAAAGATTAATTATTTTGTCTTTTGAGTAATTTATATATTCATAGTTCTCTAATTCTAGCTTGCCTAATGGGAGGATTTGCTGCTTTTCTCTGTTTTATTTCACTTTAAATCACATCTTCTAATTTTTGATTGTTTAGACTTCTAGAAGCACAAACCAAGACATTTGATCATGTTACCTAAGAATTTGTGATGGACATCTTTAGACAAAATAATTAATCTTGTGATTAATTAACACATTATTAAAATTAAGAAAATAAGAGTGAGGTGGAACAAGAAACACACCAGGTACACATACAAAATGTGGAAGAGCATAGAAAAAATATATAATAGTAATAATACAATATAATATTAGTTAAATTGAAACAAAAAAATGAACACATAATTGTGTGTATAAAAATAAAATTTATAATGTTTAGCTGACTTCCTGTAGCTCATATGTGTTAATGCGCGCACCAGCCACTGCGTGTGCGCGTACAGTCTGCCCAGGTTTTCTCGTGAACGCGCGTGACCGTCAGCTGCTGTCACTCAGGCGCGAGCGTGCAGGTAGATCAAGTTATACAGTTTGTTGATAAGAGGAAGAGAAATGAGTAGAGTGTTTTTTCAAAATAAAAGCGTGGAATTTGTGGTCAAAGACCTTATTGGAACCATAATATTGATTATTTCTCCTTGAAAACTAGAATATAGAAGGCTTACTTTTGTGCATTAATGTACAGGATTGCTGCCTGATGTGTATGCAATAAATACGTAAATATTTTACTTTGTGTGGACAGTTTGTGCAATGAATAAACTCAATATAAGCAGGTAGGCTATGTAGTGATTGTAAATGCATAAAAAAAACTTGCCAGCAGCCTCTTTTATCTTCACTTTTTTGTATGTACATATCCTAGTTCAGTTCAGTTGTCTGAACTCAGAAGACCCCGAGTTCACTTTCAAAGATGGCTACGTCATGCATCACATGTAGTAAACATTGTGGTTTTCTACAATTTTAAGCACTTTTGTCTTTGTTGTAACCAAATGAAGAAGTCGTACACATAGCTGTATACTGCTACCTATAGACATGTCTCTATAGTCTTATTAGGAGTTAAACATAGTGCTGTATACTGCTACCTATAGACATGTCTCTACAGTCTTATTAGGAGTTAAACATAGTGCTGTATACTGCTACCTATAGACATGTCTCTACAGTCTTATTAGGAGTTAAACATAGTGCTGTATACTACTACCTATAGACATGTCTCTACAGTCTTATTAGGAGTTAAATACCGCCTGATTAGTTATTTTGGAGCTTGTGCAGCTGAAATTGGCTAGAGACGCTCGGTTGCTATATGACAACAATGGCTTTAAGCCAAGTCTTGAGCAGAAAGCAGAGCAGTAGGCTAACGTTAACGTTAATCAAAACCTAATTTTCATGTATCAAACTGTGAAATATATTTGTATAATATGTCAATAACTGGGTGAATAGAATCCTAAATGTTACTAAAAATGTTACAAAAATCCATCTTTTCTCCGACTCGTAGTTTTGTGTGACAAAAAGAACGCAACAACCCCGCGGTTACTCGTTTTTCGACATCGATGTGATGTCACACTCAAGCTACTAGTCGCGATTACAAGACAAAAAAAACGCACCATAAACAACGCGGCGGCTTCCACGGATGAGATGAGCGTAGCTATCGCAGCAAGTTTTATCCGAATTAGAAAGTATTCCTTCATTGAAAGAAGAGAAAAAAACGGCACTGGAGGCTTTTCTCTGAGGAAAAGATGTTTTTGCTCTTCTCCTGATTGGTTTCGGCAAGAGGTTTGATCGGATTGGTTGATTTGGCCCGTCTGTCACCAACTATAGGTGGTGATAGACAGATGGGTCATCCAATCAGCTAGCCAGAATTTTTGCCCCTTCCCAAAAGTTCTCCAACGGTAAGTTCCCAGATGTATATACCGAGCAAATGTGAAGCAATCCATCTGGTGGAGTCAGGTTAAGTAACAACAGCCTTGTAACTGAAAAACATTTTACAAAAAATGTCACCTACCCCCTGCAGCCCTCCAAAGTACCCCTTGGGGGACACGTACCCCCATTTGAGAAACAGTGGCCTAGTTGTTTACCTGTATTTATTTTTTTTATTTCAAAAATTATGTTTAATATTTATGTACGTTTGTTCGTTATTGTACTTATTGTGGCAATAATTAATAAAATCGTTTTCTGATTTTATACCCTGACAACATGTATTTGTTTTTTTACTTTGAAAGTGTTGACCGGAAGTCGCGCTCTTTATTTTGAAAGCTTGACGGTTTCGAAGCATCCTGACGTCTTCTTCTTGGAGCACAAAGTGAAAACGCATCTCGGTGGGATCCCGCTGCGTCCTCCTCACACGTTACAAAGCCCACACGGATTCACAAGGGCAGACTTTAACCGCATCTGACGCTTTCAGGGACGTTTTTTATTTTTATTTTCTTGGGTTTTTATTTTATTTTTTTATTTGGACGTGAGGATACCGATGGCCACCACCACCGCCGTCCCCAGCATCAGCACCAACACCAACACCACCGGAGGGCCGTCGGGCCAGCCAGGACGGCCGGGATTCAACCAGCACACCTAGCAGGTCGCTCCACTGTCAGTATTTTAATGCATTTCTTTCTAATATAACGCGAAAATACAGCAAACTGCACACAGAAGAGCGTCATTCCCAAAATAAATGGGCTCACTTTTGGAGGATGCTCTAATATTTCTGCCTCCTTGTGAGGACATTTGGCGAGGAGACGCGCGCGCACGCACACACACACACACACACACACACACACACACACACACACACACACACACACACACACACACACACACACACACACACACACACACAACAGTGCATTTCACCAGGGTGACTTTAAGCATTAAACTGACAGAAATGTGAACATTTAAATCAATTTAAGAGGCTCTACGGTGAATTTAAACAGTTCCCTTTAACATTATGCACCATGAGAGCCACATCCAGACTGTTTTATATGCATTTATGTTTGATCTCAGGGGTGGAAATGTAAAAAAAAAAAAAAAAAAAAGCCCCGTGGGACCTTCACGTGTCTCTGGGTTTTCTTTTTTTTTTGTCCTGATGCCGTCTCAGTAGACAGATTGGGCGACATCTGACACAATCACTGTGAACAGCAGATGGGGATGAGTGGGGGTTGGGGGGGTCATCTGAAATTAGGGTAACCTTTATTGATCCCAACAGCAGCAGAAGCACAAGAATAGATGCATAGTAGACATAAATGAGTAAAAAATATATAATATGTAAGCTGTACTATGAGCATGTACCACGGTTAAAATGAAGCATATAAAAATCCCTTCATACACCAAACATAACTTGTAATTATAAAGTATTTGGAGAGCCACAGTAGCCACAAATAAGGTTGCAATAAAACAAAATCTACAGCCGTCAGCATGCTAACATTTGTTAATTAGCGGTAAACACAAAGGCAGTCAAGTCAACTTTATTTATACACACATTTCAAAAATGCAACTCAATGGGCTTTACATTAAAGTTGCATACGATTAAACAAATGCAGAAAGAATCAGTGCCAAATATACAAATGGAAAGATTATATGTCAATGTTCAGTCATTAAAGTGCTCATATTATGCTTTTTGGCTTTTTCCCTTTCCTTTATTGTGTTATATTATATCTTTTATTATATCTTTTATTAAAATTTTTATTATATCTTTTTTGTGTATGTTATAGGTTTACAAATGTGAAAAAAGCCCAAAGTCCAGCCCAAAGGGACTTACCATCTCCAACAGAAAACACTGTTCAACTGCTCCAAACAGCTCTACTGTAGTCCACCCTCATACTCTGCTTCTGACTGGCTAGTAGTCCTTACCTAGGTACTGTCAGGGCACGCTCTCATACTCTGCTTCTGACTGGCTAGTAGTCCTTACGTAGGTACTGTCAGGGCACGCCCTCATACTCTGCTTCTGACTGGCTAGTAGTCCTTACCTAGGTACTGTCAGGGCCCTCATACTCTGCTTCTGACTGGCTAGTAGTCCTTACGTAGGTACTGTCAGGGCACGCCCTCATACTCTGCTTCTGACTGGCTAGTAGTCCTTACCTAGGTACTGTCAGGGCACACCCTCATACTTTGCTTCAGACTCGTTTTTTTAAACTTAAATGGGGCTGTGTTGAACACCCTGTTGTGTGCGCAAACGATACCCAACCCTAGTTTTGAGCGCTTTAAATGTGCCCCAGTTAATCCAAAAACAGAAAATTCACAATTTACAGGATGTCCTGTGTACCTTTAAACGGACATTTCTGGTCATCCAAAAAATCCCAACGCAGAAAATCCATATTAACACGGTAAATTAATAGCCCGTAGTTCTACAGACTTTTCTAACATTGTACCTGCGCTGATGTGTCCTGTCTCCTTCAGGCTGAGGAGGCCCCGCAACCAGACCGACCGAGCTGCCTTAACTGACCTTTGACCTTTTGACCAGAGCAAACAGGACCCGCCACTGCCATCCCGCCTCCTCATCATGACGCAGCAGAGGGTCGACTGATTCAAACCGGAGAGATCCGAAAGATGACCGAGAGCCGGAGGAGGAGGGAGCCGAGAGACGCCGAACGGCAAGAAAATTAGGAATGCAAAGGATGTGAATGTGGCACCGAAACTGACCGTTTCCCCCCCTCTCCTCCCCACCACCCCCATGTGCTGTTCATTAACCCACAAACCAGGCGTCAGAAAACCAAAAAAAAACCCAAACTTCCAGCTTCATAGGAACCAACAATGTAGAGGGAGACAGCGGCGACGATTGTTGATTCACTGTTACACTGAACTACCAGACTCCGTCACAGCGATTGTCTCTTGCCGACAAAATCAGTTTCAACGGCAACTACACTAAGATTGTGTTACGGTTAAAGACGATCAAATCCCAGCCACGACAAGATTGTACAACTATAACACAAAACTGTCTGGAGATATGTATATTATATACACGTTGGAATAAAACTTGAAAAAAAAACTACGTACAAGGTGGAAGAACAAACTGATCTACGGTTTGCACAGAAACACGTTTTTTTTGGACGTTTCGGGAATTCGAAGCGGAGTGAGACTCCACGATGACGCACCTGCACGCCGGCCTGAGCGCCGAGACCACGGAGAAGGCTCGCTTAGAGCTCAACGAAAACCCAGACACTCTGCATCAGGACATCCAGCAGGTACACAGCTAATGCTAGCTACCGTTAACTAGCATTACAGCTAGCTACAGTGTGAGGTCGGTGTGTTTTGGCTCTCAGCTACAAGCCCGTTAAACTGTTGATGTAAATTTTAGAGCTAAAGTCTCACAGTATCTTACTGTTTTAATGTTATATAGGATCATACTGTAAATGTTTTAACCCTTGTGTTTTTCTCGGGTCACATTTTACCCATTTTCTTTTTTATTTCTTTATCAGAAAAGTGGGTTTCTTTCAACCAAATTTTCAGAAAAATGACGCGGATTGTTCCACACAATGCTCTTCACAAGTAAAATAAAAGATCAGCCCATTACTTTCTTTAAAATTGGATGTATATATATATATAGCATTCAAAAACATTTTTTTATGAAAGAACATTGAAAGAAGTGTCCGCAAAAGCTTCAAAAACGTGGGGGGGAAAAAACCCACAAAAACGTCAAAAGGCGCAGAAAAAAATTGACAAAAACATCGGAAAAAGTGACAACAAAAGGCTCGCTTAGAGCTCAACGAAAACCCCGACACTCTGCATCAGGACATCCAGCAGGTACACAGCTAATGCTAGCTACCGTTAGCATGCTAATGATAATATTCAGACGTGTTAGGTCGGTGTGTTTTAGCTCTCAGCTCCAAGCCCGTTGGTTCCTACACTTTAAACCGTTGATGTAAATTTACAGCTAGAGTCTGAAGTATCTTAGTGTCATATGTCATACAGGATCATACTGTAAATGTATCTTACCGTTTTAACCCTTGTGTTTTTCTCGGGTCACATTTTACCCATTTTTTTAAAATGTCTTTATCAGAAAAAGTGTGTTTCTTTCAACCAAATTTTCAGAAATATAACGCGGATTGTTCCACACAATGCTCTTAAAAATAAAAGATCAGATTCTAGTCAGAATATGAGTCTGATTCTGCTCCATTGGGCTGTGATTATGGGGCGTGTTTCAACCCAACCAGGAAAGAAAATGCCTCTGCACTCAATTGGATAGACCTACAACCAATCAGAGCAACAGAGAGACCTACAACCAATCAGAGCAACAGAGAGACCTACAACCAATCAGAGCAACAGAGAGACCTACAACAAATCAGAGCAACAGATAGACCTACAACCAATCAGAGCAACAGATAGACCTACAACAAATCAGAGCAACGGATAGACTGATTACGTTACTGTCGATCATCTGTCAATCATCGTATAAAGCCCGCCCCCTGACAAACTGATTGGTCCAAACAGCTCTGGTTGGAGCATATAGTTGCTCCACAACAGATCAAGTCCAGACCAGAACTTCGGCTGGCATCCAGGCTAGCAAATTCCCAAACAAATTGGCAATTAAATTAAATTACAAAATCCACATGACATGCAGTACAGCTGGGGCTTTTGGGGCCCCAGGGCAGTTTGATTGACGGAGAAGCTGAAATGTCCCAAATTGGCCACCGTACTTTTGATTTGGAATTCTTCTGATTAATTCAGACTGAGGCTGTGTCTCATTCTGGCAGTCCAGTGCTAATGGTCAATGACCACTTCCTGCCGTAGTGCCCACTTTGGATGGTCAGTATCGTCCCAAACGGAACGCTTACGTTAAAACACTTATCGGAAATGACGAGCGGTCGGCTCGGCTCGCCGCCTCTCGAAATCTGTTGATCTGAAATGAAGACAGATTCAGCAACTGCATCATAGCCTATTTCTCTCTTAAAATGTTTTCAGAAACACGTTTCGGTGAACTATTTACGTAAAATACGAGATCGTATTCTGAACGAGCCACGGATGTTGTGAAATCCGGGAGAAGCCAGACCCACGTGACGCGTTCGTCCAATCAGCTGCCGGTCCACGTCCCTGGTCCCTCCCCCTTTTTTGCATTGTAGTCAAGATGGCGCAGGTTTAGTGCGCGTAGTGTCCATCGTTCCCGAGGGGGGTAAGCTTCGCTTCAGAACTCGAACCTCCTATGGCGCCATTTTGATGCTGCAAAGCGATCACCTCCCGTTAGCATTCCATTGACTCCCATTCATTTTGACGTCACTATCACAGCGAATAACTTTACATCTGAAGTGTTTAAAGACTCTATTTGTCCGTTGTTTATTTCTAAAGAAACACGACAATGTATAAAAGGCTCCATTACCTTGTAGCTCACGTTATGGCTCCGTAGCAGACGCTTTTATAAAAATAGGCTAACGATTGGGTCATAACCACGAGACTTACTGTCACACAGTAGAGGGATTACCGTATAGTACAGGAGAAGCTCACAGGCAGTTTGGACTTACATTATATGTTTAAGTTTAATTACTAATGTTAACTAGCACGTTAGTGATCAGTAATTAGCCTGTGTCTATGTTATCTCCTTACATATACCTACGCTCTCCGTCTCTGTAAGATTGGGAATGATTGAGATTTCTCTCGGCACAGCTACCAGAAGACTTCACACTTTCAGACACGTTGCTCACGTCACATTTACGTCGTCTCTCTCAGTTGGAGGCTGCTCAGTAAAGCAAGAGATCACCGGAAAAGTGCTTCTAATATCCTTCACTGGTCTCCGTCCAGAGCAACGGGCTCTGTTGGTCCATTTTATATATGTCAATGATCGTTGAACACTGAACTTTTTGACCATTTTTAGGTACCTGGTACTTTCAGTGCACTGATTTTTTGCGTTATCTCCGCTATATACTTAAAACTAAGTGTTTGAAGTGTGCAAGTAGGCGCTTTGAGACACGGCCTCATGCATCCCTAACGGCAGCACTGTGTGTTTTTAACTGGAGGTGCGAGACATGATCGTGACGCGGCCGGACATCGGTTTCCTGCGGACGGACGACGACTTCATCCTGCGTTTCCTGAGAGCCAGAAAGTTCGACCAGATGGAAACCTTCCGGCTGCTGGCCCAGTACTTCCAGTTCAGACAGCAGAACCTTGACATGTTCCAGAGCTTCAAGGTCGGTTTTACGTTTGTGTTTTTCCTTTTTTTACAGTTTGAAGAAGACGCTGCAGATTAAGTCAGTAGCTATGTTTCCATCCACACGTTTTTATCCGAATTACGTGATATCGAATGAAAAATGCCGTCATGAAAAACAGGAAAATTCGATAGAATTTCATGAATATCGACTCAAAGGAAATACGTTTCGGTCTCATCGGATTTTCTCTTGATCGATAGATATATACGGCTTATGCGATAAACGCTGATGGAAACGTTATTTGCCGAATAAATTAATGAATTGCGATTAAGGTTTAGGTCATTTTATGGTTGCGACCAGCCACAAAACGAAGAAGAAGAAATTTGAGTTAATTTCCGCCCAGTATTTCCGCTCTGTTTGCACACATGGTGTGTGTCAACAAAGACAGATGTAAGTGGAACGAACAAGGAGACGAGAGACGTTTTGAATTTAATTTAGGAGCAAAATATAAAGAGTATTTTAGATAGCAAAAATCTAAGAAATGCCATAATTCATCAGGAGCTCACGAAGGAAATGACCAACAAAGGTTAGGACAAGCCGTGGGACGTCCTGCGGAGTAAATGGAAGGAGCTCAAACAGCGATACACGTCTCAAAAAAAGAGAGTTGTCCCCCAGCGCTGCCGGAGGGAAAATAAAAGGCAAGTTCCACCTTTTTTTATGAGCTGGATCAGATCCTCGGCCAAAGGCCCATCGGAGCTTCTGATATTAACAACCACTTCTGTTTCAGCGATTCAGTGCGAAAATGAACAGAAACAACTTAAAATGTCTCAAATCGATTCGATAATGCCAATTTAATCGCAAAACAGCATGTGACGTCATTACGCAACAGGTTTTTATTCACTTTAAAGCCGTTGGATGGAAACGCACGTTCACATTCAGCTTTATTCACATGAGGTTTTTTTTACCGAACTTCAGATAATTCGATTGACAAGTGGATGGAAACTTAGCTAGTGTTTCTGGATGAAATATGTTGGAACAGGTTGACCTAAATTGAGAGCGAGTTGCTGCCCCGAGCGAAATGACGTGCTCTGGTTTATTGGCATTTCTTTAAACCAGTGTTTCTCGAATGGGGGTACGTGTACCCCTAGGGGTACTTTGGAGGACCGCAGGGGGTACGTTTCCCCCTAGTGGTACTTTAGAGAACTACAGGGGGTACATGCCCCCCTAGTGGTACTTTGGAGGACTGCAGGGGGTACATGTCCCCCTAGTGGTACTTTAGAGGACTGCAGGGGGTACATGTCCCCCTAGTGGTACTTTGGAGGACTGCCGGGTGTACATGTCCCCCTAGTGGTACTTTGGAGGACTGCAGGGTGTACATGTCCCCCTAGGGGTACTTTAGAGGACTGCAGGGGGTACATGTCCCCCTAGTGGTACTTTGGAGGACTGCAGGGTGTACATGTCCCATCTAGGGGTACTCTGGAGGACTGCAGGGGGTAAGTGAGAAAATGTTTTTCAGTTACATATTTCAAAAGTAGTTTTAGTCGTGCAACAGAAAACTCTGATTGGACAGATAGTCTCGACATGTTCCAGAGCTTCAAGGTCCGGTTTCCGTTAGTGTTTTTCCTTTGTTACAGTTTGAAGAAGAAGCTGCAGATTCAGTCAGTGTTTCTGGATGAAATATGTTGGAACAGGTTGACCACATGGAAACCAATAATCTTCCCATTATTTTATGGATTTATTTCTTAGAGTGTATGACTTTAAACTAAAAGCAGAAGAGTTGAGGCTGTTGGGAAGAATCCTTGGGTGTCCACGTAGTTTTCGACACAAAGTAAACTATATTATCTTTACCAGCGAGATGATTTATATGTATATATTATATATTATTATTATATTTATATCTTTGTGTCGGGGGTCAGGTGGATGACCCGGGGATTAAGCGGGCGTTGATGGACGGCTTCCCCGGCGTGCTGGAGACTCCGGACCAACATGGGCGAAAAATCCTCATCCTGTTCGCCTCCAACTGGGACCAGAGCAGGTAACAGACACACACAACCAGAGACACACACACACACACACACACACACACACACACACACACACACACACACACACACACACACACACACACAAACAAGAGACACACACACACACACACACAACCAGAGCAGGTAACACACACACACAAACAGAGAGACACACTCACACAACCAGAGAGAGACACACACAGACACACACACAACCAGAGAGACACACAGACACACACACACACACACACACACACACACACACACACACACACACACACACACCACACACACACACACACACACACACACACACAGAGACACACACACACACCACACACACACACACACACACAGACACAGACACACACAGAGACACACGCACACACATCCACAGAGACATAGAGATAGAGACACACACACACACACACACACACACACACACAGAGAGAGACACAGAGACACACAGACACACAAACACACACTCACACACACACACAACCACACACACACACACCAACAGAGACACATACACACACAGACACACCCAAAGAGACACACACACACACACACACACACACACACACACACACACACACACACACACACACACACACACACACACACACACACACACCCCTCCATTGATTGGAACATAAAGAGCCTAATGAATCATTAGCCCCAGTGTTGTAGTTAAGGCTCACAGTGTCACGCTCTCTTTGACTATTGATTGGCTGTCGATGAATCAGAGTTCCTGATTGGCTGTTGATAAATACGAGTTCCTGACCCTTATTTCTCTTCCTCTTCGTTTAATCAGGAACTCTTTCACGGACATCCTGCGGGCGATCCTTCTCTCTCTGGAGGTTTTGATCGAGAACCCGGAGCTCCAGATCAACGGCTTCATCCTCATCATCGACTGGAGCAACTTCTCCTTCAAACAGGCATCCAAGCTCACGCCCAACATCCTCAAACTGGCCATCGAGGGCCTCCAGGTAACTCAGGCCACGCCCAACATCCTCAAACTGGCCATCGAGGGCCTCCAGGTAACTCAGGCCACGCCCAATATCCTCAAACTGGCCATTGAGGGCCTCCAGTTAAACTCAGCTCACACCCAATATCCTCAAACTGGCCATCGAGGGCCTCCAGGTAACTCAAATATCCTCAAACTGCCATTGAGGGCCTCCAGGTAACTCAGCTCACCCCAAATCCTCAAACTGGCCATTGAGGGCCTCCAGGTAACTCAGCTCACACCCAATATCCTAAAACTGTCCATCGAGGGCCTCCAGGTAAACTCAGGCCTCCAGGTAAACTCAGGCCACGCCCAATATCCTCAAACTGGCCATCGAGGGCCTCCAGGTAACTCAGCTCACACCCAATATCCTCAAACTGGCCATCAAGGGCCTCCAGGTAACTCAGGCCACGCCCAATATCCTCAAACTGGCCATCGAGGGCCTCCAGGTAAACTCAGCTCAAATATCCTGGCCATCGAGGGCCTCCAGGTAACTCAGGCCACGCCCAATATCCTCAAACTGGCCATTGAGGGCCTCCAGTTAAACTCAGCTCACACCCAATATCCTCAAACTGGCCATCGAGGGCCTCCAGGTAACTCAGGCCACGCCCAATATCCTCAAACTGGCCATTGAGGGCCTCCAGGTAACTCAGCTCACACCCAATATCCTAAAACTGTCCATCGAGGGCCTCCAGGTAAACTCAGGCCACGCCCAATATCCTCAAACTGGCCATCGAGGGCCTCCAGGTAAACTCAGCTCACGCCCAATATCCTCAAACTGGCCATCCTCCAGGTAACTCAGGCCACGCCCAATATCCTCAAACTGGCCATCGAGGGCCTCCAGGTAACTCAGCTCACGCCCAATATCCTCAAACTGGCCATCGAGGGCCTCCAGGTAACTCAGGCCACGCCCAATATCCTCAAACTGGCCATCGAGGGCCTCCAGGTAACTCAGCCACGCCCAATATCCTCAAACTGGCCATCGAGGGCCTCCAGGTAACTGAGGCCGAGGGCCTCAAACTCATCCTATCCTCAAACTGGCCATCAGGGCCTCCAGGTCCTCAAACTGGCCCAATATCCTCAAACTGAGGGGCCTCCAGGTAACTCAGGCCACGCCCAATATCCTCAAACTGGCCATCGAGGGCCTCCAGGTAACTCAGCCACGCCCAATATCCTCAAACTGGCCATCGAGGGCCTCCAGGTAACTCAGCTCACGCCCAATATCCTCAAACTGGCCATCGAGGGCCTCCAGGTAACTCAGGCCACGCCCAATATCCTAAAACTGGCCATCGAGGGCCTCCAGGTAACTCAGGCCACGCCCAATATCCTAAAACTGGCCATCGAGGGCCTCCAGGTAACTCAGGCCACGCCCAATATCCTCAAACTGCCAATATCCTCAAACTGGCCATCGAGGGCCTCCAGGTAACTCAGGCCACGCCCAATATCCTCAAACTGGCCATCGAGGGCCTCCAGGTAACTCAGGCCACGCCCAATATCCTCAAACTGGCCATCGAGGGCCCAGGTCTCAGGCCAGGCCCAAACTGGCCATCTCACCTCCAGGTAGGCCACGCCCAATATCCTAAAACTGGCCTGGGGCCTCCAGGTAACTCAGGGCCCAATCCTCAAACTAAGGGCCTCCAGGTAACTCAGGCCACGCCCAATATCCTCAAACTGGCCATCGAGGGCCTCCAGGTAACTCAGGCCACGCCCAATATCCTCAAACTGGCCATCCGAGGGCCTCCAGGTAACTCAGGCCACGCCCAATATCCTAAAACCTCCAGGGGCCTCCAGGTAACTCAGGCCACGCCCAATATCCTCAAACTGGCCATCGAGGGCCTCCAGGTAACTCAGGCCACGCCCAATATCCTCAAACTGGCCATCGAGGGCCTCCAGGTAACTCAGGCAGGCCCAATATCCTCCAACTGGCCATCCTCCAGGTAACTCAGGCCACGCCCAATATCCTCAAACTGGCCAGGTAACTCAGCTCACGCCCAATATCCTCAAACTGGCCATCGAGGGCCTCCAGGTAACTCAGGCCACGCCCAATATCCTCAAACTGGCCATCGAGGGCCTCCAGGTAACTCAGGCCACGCCCAATATCCTCAAACTGGCCATCGAGGGCCTCCAGGTAACTCAGGCCACGCCCAATATCCTCAAACTGGCCATCGAGGGCCTCCAGGTAACTCATCCTCCAAACTGGCCATCCAAACTGGCTCACGCCCAATATCCTCAAACTGGCCATCGAGGGCCTCCAGGTAACTCAGGCCACGCCCAATATCCTCAAACTGGCCATCGAGGGCCTCCAGGTAACTCAGGCCACGCCCAATATCCTCAAACTGGCCATCGAGGGCCTCCAGGTAACTCAGGCCACGCCCAATATCCTAAAACTGCCCAATATCCTCCAAACTCAGGCCGCCCAATATCCTCAAACTGGCCAGGGGCCTCCAGGTAACTCAGGCCACGCCCAATATCCTCAAACTGGCCATCGAGGGCCTCCAGGTAACTCAGGCCACGCCCAATATCCTCAAACTGGCCCAATATCGAGGGCCTCCAGGTAACTCAGGCCACGCCCATCCCTCAAACTGGCCATCGAGGGCCTCCAGGTAACCTCAAACCTGGCCAGGGGCCTCCAGGTAACTCAGCCACGCCCAATATCCTCAAACTGGCCATAAACTCAGCTGGCCTCAAACTGGCCATCGAGGGCCTCCAGGTAACTCAGGCCACGCCCAATATCCTCAAACTGGCCATATCCTCAAACTGAGGGCCTCCAGGTAACTCAGGCCACGCCCAATATCCTCAAACTGGCCATCGAGGGGCCTCCAGGTAACTCAGGCCGCCCAATATCCTCAAACTGGCCATAAGGGCCTCCAGGTAACTCAGGCCACGCCCAATATCCTCAAACTGGCCATCGAGGGCCTCCAGGTAACTCAGGCCACGCCCAAACTATCCTCCAAACTCAGGCCATCCCAATATCCTCAAACTGAGGGCCTCCAGGTAACCTCAGGGCCTCCAGGTAACTCAGCCCCCAATATCCTCAAACTGGCCATCGAGGGCCTCCAGGTAACTCAGGCCACGCCCAATATCCTCAAACTGGCCATCGAGGGCCTCCAGGTAACTCAGGGGCCTCCAGGTAACGCCCAATATCCTCAAACTGGCCATCGAGGGCCTCCAGGTAACTCAGGCCACGCCCAATATCCTCCAAAACTGGCCAATATCCTCAAACTGGGCCTCCAGGTAACTCAGGCCACGCCCAATATCCTCAAACTGGCCATCGAGGGCCTCCAGGTAACTCAGGCCACGCCCAATATCCTCAAACTGGCCATCGAGGGCCTCCAGGTAACTCAGGCCACGCCCAATATCCTAAAACTGGCCATCGAGGGCCTCCAGGTAACTCAGGCCACGCCCAATATCCTCAAACTGGCCATCGAGGGCCTCCAGGTAACTCAGGCCACGCCCAATATCCTAAAACTGGCCATCGAGGGCCTCCAGGTAACTCAGCTCACGCCCAATATCCTCAAACTGGCCATCGAGGGCCTCCAGGTAACTCAGGCCAATATCCTCAAACTGGCCATCCCTCCAAACTGGCCATCGAGGGCCTCCAGGTAACTCAGGCCACGCCCAATATCCTCAAACTGGCCATCGAGGGCCTCCAGGTAACTCAGGCCCCAATATCCTAAAACTGGCCCAATATCCTCAAACTGGCCATGGCTCAGGCCACGCCCAATCCCTCCAACTGGCCAGGAGGGCCTCCAGGTAACTCAGGCCACGCCCAATATCCTCAAACTGGCCATCGAGGGCCTCCAGGTAACTCAGGCCACGCCCAATATCCTCAAACTGGCCATCGAGGGCCTCCAGGTAACTCAGGCCAATCCTCAAACTGGCCATCGAGGGCCTCCAGGTAACTCAGCCACGCCCAATATCCTCAAAACTGGCCATCCTCCAGGTAAACTCAGGGCCTCCAGGTAACTCAGGCCACGCCCAATATCCTCAAACTGGCCATCGAGGGCCTCCAGGTAACTCAGGCCACGCCCAATATCCTCAAACTGGCCATCGAGGGCCTCCAGAGGGCCTCCAGGTAACTCAGCTCACGCCCAATATCCTCCAAAACCCAATGGGGCCAGGGCCTCCGGCCACGCCCAATATCCTCAAACTGGCCATCGCCTCCAGGTAACTCAGGCCACGCCCAATATCCTCAAACTGGCCATCGAGGGCCTCCAAAACTCAGGCCATCCTAAAACTGGCCATCGGGGCCTCCAGGTAACTCAGGCCACGCCCAATATCCTAAAACTGACCATCGAGGGCCTCCAGGTAACTCAGGCCACGCCCAATATCCTCAAACTGGCCATCCTCCAAACTGGCCAATATCCTCAAACTGAGGGCCTCCAGGTAACAGGCCACGCCCAATATCCTCAAACTCCAGGCCTCCAGGTAACTCAGGCCCCCCAATATCCTCAAACTGGCCATCGAGGGCCTCCAGGTAACTCAGGCCACCTCAAACTGGCCATCGAACCTCAAACCTGGCCACCTCCAGGTAACTCAGCCACGCCCAATATCCTCAAACTGGCCATCGAGGGCCTCCAGGTAACTCAGGCCACGCCCAATATCCTCAAACTGGCCATCGAGGGCCTCCAGGTAACTCAGGCCATGCCCAATATCCTCAAACTGGCCATCGAGGGCCTCCAGGTAACTCAGCCACGCCCAATATCCTAAAACTGGCCATCGAGGGCCTCCAGGTAACTCAGCTCACGCCCAATATCCTCAAACTGGCCATCGAGGGCCTCCAGGTAACTCAGGCCACGCCCAATATCCTCAAACTGGCCATCGAGGGCCTCCAGGTAACTCAGGCCCTCAAACTGGCCATCGAGGGCCTCCAATATCCTATCCTCAAACTGGCCATCGAGGGCCTCCAGGTAACTCAGGCCACGCCCAATATCCTCAAACTGGCCAAAGGGCCTCCAGGTAACTCAGGCCACGCCCAATATCCTCAAACTGGCCATCGAGGGCCCAGGTCTCAGGCCACGCCCAATATCCTCAAACTCCAGCCTCCAGGTAACTCAGGCCAAATATCCTCAAACTGGCCATCGAGGGCCTCCAGGTAACTCAGGCTCACGCCCAATATCCTCAAACTGGCCATCGAGGGCCTCCAGGTAACTCAGCTCCACGCCCAATATCCTAAACTGGCCATCGAGGGCCTCCAGGTAACTCAGGCCACGCCCAAAATCCTCAAACTGGCCATCCTCAGGGCCTCCAGGTAACTCAGCCACGCCCAATATCCTCAAACTGGCCATAGGGCCTCCAGGTAACTCAGGCCACGCCCAATATCCTCAAACTGGCCATCCGAGGGCCTCCAGGTAACTCAGGCCACGCCCAATATCCTCAAACTGGCCCAGGTAACTCAGCCACGCCCAGGGCCTCCAGGTAACTCAGGCCACGCCCAATATCCTCAAACTGGCCCATCAAGGGCCTCCAGGTAACTCAGGCCACGCCCAATATCCTCAAACTGGCCATCGAGGGCCTCCAGGTAACTCAGGCCACCTAAAACAATATCCTCCAAAAACTGGCCATCGAGGGCCTCCAGGTAACTCAGGCCACGCCCAATATCCTCAAACTGGCCATCGAGGGCCTCCAGGTAACTCAGGCCACGCCCAATATCCTCAAACTGGCCATCGAGGGCCTCCAGGGCCTCCCTCAAACTGGCCAACCTCAGGTAACTCAGGCCACGCCCAATATCCTCAAACTGGCCATCGAGGGCCTCCAGGTAACTCAGGCCACGCCCAATATCCTCAAACTGGCCATCGAGGGCCTCCAGGTAACTCAGGCCACGCCCAATATCCTAAAACTGCCATCAGGGCCTCCAGGTAACTCAGCCACGCCCAATATCCTCAAACTGGCCATCGAGGGCCTCCAGGTAACTCAGGCCACGCCCAATATCCTCAAACTGGCCATCGAGGGCCTCCAGGTAACTCAGGCCCAATATCCTCAAACTGGCCCAGGGCCTCCAGGTAACTCAGCTCACGCCCAATATCCTCAAACTGGCCATCGAGGGCCTCCAGGTAACTCAGCTCCACGCCCAATATCCTCCAAACTCAGGCCAATATCCTCAAACTGGCCTCCAGG
>NC_041352.1:25205175-25225175 GCF_004354835.1 Perca flavescens
GGGCCTCCAGGTAACTCAGGCCGCCCAATATCCTCAAACTGGCCATCGAGGGCCTCCAGGTAACTCAGCTCACGCCCAATATCCTAAAACTGGCCATCGAGGGCCTCCAGGTATCCTCAATATCCTCAAACTGGCCATCGAGGGCCTCCAGGTAACTCAGGCCGCCCAATATCCCAAACTGGCCATCCTAAAACTGCTCACGCCCAATATCCTCAAACTGGCCATCGAGGGCCTCCAGGTAACTCAGGCCCGCCCAATATCCTAAAACTGGCCATCGAGGGCCTCCAGGTAACTCAGGCCACGCCCAATATCCTAAAACTGGCCATCGAGGGCCTCCAGGTAACTCAGGCCACGCCCAATATCCTCAAACTGGCCATCGAGGGCCTCCAAAACTCAGGCCCGCCCAATATCCTAAAACTGGCCATCGAGGGCCTCCAGGTAACTCAGGCCCGCCCAATATCCTAAAACTGGCCATCGAGGGCCTCCAGGTAACTCAGGCCACGCCCAATATCCTCAAAGGGCCTCCTCAGGCCATCCTAAACTGGGCCGAGGACCTCCAGGTAACTCAGGCCACGCCCAATATCCTAAAACTGGCCATCGAGGGCCTCCAGGTAACTCAGGCCACGCCCAATATCCTCAAACTGGCCATCGAGGGCCTCCAGGTAACTCAGGCCACGCCCAATATCCTAAAACTGGCCATCGAGGGCCTCCAGGTAACTCAGGCCCGCCCAATATCCTAAAACTGGCCATCGAGGGCCTCCAGGTAACTCAGGCCACGCCCAATATCCTCAAACTGGCCATCGAGGGCCTCCAGTTAAACTCAGCTCACGCCCAATATCCTAAAACTGACCATCGAGGGCCTCCAGGTAACTCAGGCCACGCCCAATATCCTCAAACTGGCCATCGAGGGCCTCCAGGTAACTCAGGCCACGCCCAATATCCTCAAACTGGCCATCGAGGGCCTCCAGGTAAACTCAGGCCACGCCCAATATCCTCAAACTGGCCATCGAGGGCCTCCAGGTAACTCAGGCCACGCCCAAATCCTCGAGGGCCTCCAGGTAACTCAGGCCACGCCCAATATCCTCAAACTGGCCATCGAGGGCCTCCAGGTAACTCAGCTCACGCCCAATATCCTAAAACTGGCCATCGAGGGCCTCCAGGTAACTCAGGCCACGCCCAATATCCTAAAACTGGCCGAGGGCCTCCAGGTAACTCAGGGCCCAATATCCCTCCAGGTAACTCAGGCCACGCCCAATATCCAAAAACTGGCCATCGAGGGCCTCCAGGTAACTCAGGCCACGCCCAATATCCTAAAACTGGCCATCGAGGGCCTCCAGGTAACTCAGGCCACGCCCAATATCCTAAAACTGGCCATCGAGGGCCTCCAGGTAACTCAGGCCCGCCCAATATCCTAAAACTGGCCTCGAGGGCCTCCAGGTAACTCAGGCCCGCCCAATATCCTCAAACTGGCCATGAGGGGCCTCCTAACTCAGCTCACGCCCAATATCCTAAGGGCCTCCAGGTAACTCACGCCCAATATCCTCAAACTGGCCATCGAGGGCCTCCAGGTAACTCAGGCCACGCCCAATATCCTAAAACTGGCCAGGGCCTCCAGGTAAGGGGCCTCCTCCAGGTAACTCAGGCCCGCCCAATATCCTCAAACTGGGCCGAGGGCCTCCAGGTTAAACTCAGGGCCAATATCCCAAAAACTGGTAGGGCCTCCAGGTAACTCAGGCCACGCCCAATATCCTAAAACTGGCCATCGAGGGCCTCCAGTTAAACTCAGGCCACGCCCAATATCCTAAAACTGGCCGCCGAGGGCCTCCAGGTAACTCAGGCCACGCCCAATATCCTCAAACTGGCCATCGAGGGCCTCCAGTTAAACTCAGGCCCAATATCCTAAAACTGCCATCGAGGGCCTCCAGGTAACTCAGGCACGCCCAATATCCTCAAACTGGCCGCCGAGGGCCTCCAGTTAACTCACTCAGCCCAATATCCTCAAACTGGCCATCGAGGGCCTCCAGTTAAACTCAGGCTCACGCCCAATATCCTAAAACTGACCATCGAGGGCCTCCAGGTAACTCAGGCCCGCCCAATATCCTCAAACTGGCCATCGAGGGCCTCCAGGTAACTCAGCTCTAAACTGGCCATCGAGGGCCTCCAGGTAACTCAGGCCCAATATCCTAAAACTGGCCATAACGAGGGCCTCCATCCTCAAACTCAGGCCACGCCCAATATCCTCAAACTGGCCATCGAGGGCCTCCAGGTAACTCAGGCCCGCCCAATATCCTAAAACTGGCCGCCGAGGGCCTCCAAACTCAACTCAGGCCCTATCCTAAAACTGGCCATCGAGGGCCTCCAGGTAAACTCAGGCCCGCCCAATATCCTAAAACTGGCCATCGAGGGCCTCCAGGTAACTCAGGCCACGCCCAATATCCCAAACTATCCTCAAACTGGCCATCGAGGGCCTCCAGGTAACTCAGGCCACGCCCAATATCCTCAAACTGGCCAACGAGGCCCTCCAGGTAAACTGGCCAGGCCACGCCCCCAAACTGGCCATCCTCAAACCTGCCCAATATCCTAAAACTGACCATCGAGGGCCTCCAGGTAACTCAGGCCACGCCCAATATCCTCAAACTGGCCATCGAGGGCCTCCAGGTAACTCAGGCCACGCCCAATATCCTAAAACTGGCCATCGAGGGCCTCCAGGTAACTCAGGCCACGCCCAATATCCTAAAACTGGCCATCGAGGGCCTCCAGGTAACTCAGGCCCGCCCAATATCCTAAAACTGGCCATCGAGGGGCCTCCAGCCCAATATCCTAAAAACTGGCCTCGAGGGCCTCCAGGTAACTCAGGCCCAATATCCTAAAACTGGCCCGAGGGGTTAAACTCAGCCAATATCCTCAAACTGACCATCGAGGGCCTCCAGGTAACTCAGGCCCGCCCAATATCCTCAAACTGGCCATCGAGGGCCTCCAGGTAACTCAGCTCACGCCCAATATCCTAAAACTGGCCATCGAGGGCCTCCAGGTAAACTCAGGCCACGCCCAATATCCTCAAAATCGAGGGCCTCCAGGTAAACTCAGGCCACGCCCAATATCCTCAAACTGGCCACGCCCAATATCCTCAAGGGGCCTCCAGGTAACTCAGGCCACGCCCAATATCCTAAAACTGGCCATCGAAAACTGGCCGCCGCCATCGAGGGCCTCCAGGTAACTCAGGCCACGCCCAATATCCTCAAACTGGCCATCGAGGGCCTCCAGGTAACTCAGGCCACGCCCAATATCCTAAAACTGGCCATCGAGGGCCTCCAGGTAACTCAGGCCACGCCCAATATCCTAAAACTGGCCGCCGAGGGCCTCCAGGTAACTCAGGCCACGCCCAATATCCTCAAACTGGCCATCGAGGGGGGCCTCCGCCCAATATCCTAAAGGGCCTCCAGGCTCAGGCCACGCCCAATATCCTCAAACTGGCCATCGAGGGCCTCCAGGTAACTCAGGCCACGCCCAATATCCTAAAACTGGCCATCGAGGGGGCCTCCAGGGGCCACGCCCATATCCTAAAACTGGCCTCAGGGCCTCCAGGTAACTCAGGCCACGCCCAATATCCTAAAAACTGGGCCGAGGGGCCTCCAGGTAACTCAGGGCCTCCAGGTAACTCAGGCCACGCCCAATATCCTCAAACTGGCCATCGAGGGCCTCCAGCCCAATATCCTAAACTCAGGCCTCAGGCCACGCCCAATATCCTAAAAACTGGCCATCGAGGGCCTCCAGGTAAACTCAGGCCACAATATCCCCAATATCCTCAAACTGGCTAAAACTGGCCGAGGGCCTCCTCCGCCCAATATCCTAAAACTGGCCTCAGGGCCTCAAGGTAACTCAGCCCACGCCCAATATCCTAAAACTGGCCATCGAGGGCCTCCAGGTAACTCAGGCCACGCCCAATATCCTCAAACTGGCCATCGAGGGCCTCCAGGTAACTCAGGCCACGCCCAATATCCTCAAACTAATATCCTAAACTCAGGGCCTCACGCCCAATATCCTCAAACTGGCCATCGAGGGCCTCCAGTTAAAACTCAGGCCACGCCCAATATCCTAAAACTGGCCATCGAGGGCCTCCAGGTAACTCAGGCCCGCCCAATATCCTCAAACTGGCCAAACTGGCCCGAGGGCCTCCAGGTAACTCAGGCCACGCCCAATATCCTCAAACTGGCCATCGAGGGCCTCCAGGTAACTCAGGCCACGCCCAATATCCTAAAACTGGCCATCGAGGGCCTCCAGGTAACTCAGGCCACGCCCAATATCCTAAAAAACGAGGGCCTCCAGTTAAACTCAGCCCAATATCCTAAAACTGGTAGGGCCTCCAGGTAACTCAGGCCACGCCCAATATCCTCAAACTGGCCATCGAGGGCCTCCAGGTAACTCAGCCACGCCCAATATCCTAAAAGGGCCTCCAGGTAAACTCAGGCGCCCCAATATCCTAAAACTGGCCGAGGGCCTCCAGGTAACTCCCAAAATCCTCAAACTGGCCATCGAGGGCCTCCAGGTAACTCAGCTCACGCCCAATATCCTAAAACTGGCCATCGAGGGCCTCCAGGTAACTCAGCTCACACCCAATATCCTCCAAAATCAGCTCCCGCCCTCCTAAAACTGGCCTCGAGGGGGTAACTCCTCACACCCAATATCCCTAAAACTCAGGCCTCGAGGGCCTCCAGGTAACTCAGGCCTGTCTCTCCTTGTCTCCTTGTTTCCTCTCCTCTAACCGTCTCTCATTGTCTCCTTGTTTCCTCTCCTCATCTAACTGTCTCTCCTTGTCTCCTTGTTTCCTCTCCTCCCCTCTTTCATCTCCTTGTCTCCATGTCTCCTCGTTTCCTCTCCTCCTCTAACCGTCTCTCCTTGTCTCTGTCCTCTCCTTGTCTTCTTGTCTCCTTGTTTCCTATCCTCCTCTAACCATCTCTCCTTATCTCCTTTTTTCCTCTCCTCCTCTGACCGTCTCTCTTTGTCTCCTTGTTTCCTTTCCTCCCCTCCGTCCTCTCCTTGTCTCCTCGTTTCCTCTCCTCCTCTAACCGTCTCTCCTTGTCTCCTTGTCTCCTTGTTTCCTCTCCTCCTCTAAACGTCTCTCCTTGTCTCCTTGTTTCCTCTCCTCCTCTAACCTTCTCTCCTTGTTTCCTATCCTCCTCTAACCGTCTCTCCTTGTCTCCTTGTTTCCTCTCCTCCTCTAACCGTCTCGCCTTGTCTCCGTCCTCTTCTTGTCTCCATGTTTCCTCTCCTGCTCTAACCTTCTCTCCTTGTCTCCTTGTTTCTTCTCCTCCTCTAACCGTCTCTCCTTGTCTCCTCTCCTCCTCTAACCGTCTCTCCTTGGTTCCTTGTTTCCTCTCCTCCTCTAACCATCTTGCATTGTCTCGGTCCTCTCCTTGTCTCCTTGTTTCCTCTCCTCCTCTAACCGTCTCTCCTTGTCTCATTTTCTCCTCTCCTCCTCTAACCGTCTCTCCTTGTCTCCTTGTCTCCTCTCCTCCTCTAACCATCTCTCCTTGTCTCCTCTCCTCCTCTAACCGTCTCTCCTTGTCTCCTTGTTTCCTCTCCTCCTCTAACCGTCTCACCTTGTCTCGGTCCTATCCTTGTCTCCTTGTTTCCTATCCTCCTCTAACCGTCTCTCCTTGTCTCCTTGTTTCCTCTCCTCCTCTAACCGTCTCTCCTTGTCTCGTTTTCTCCTCTCCTCCTCTAACCGTCTCTCCTTGTCTCCTCTCCTCCTCTAACCGTCTCTCCTTGTCTCCTTGTCTCCTCTCCTCAGGACAGTTTCCCTGCTCGGTTCGGAGGAATCCACTTTGTGAACCAGCCGTGGTACATCCACGCCATGTTCACCATCATCAAACCCTTCCTCAAAGACAAGACCAGGAAGAGGGTGAGAAACACATCTTCCTCTTCATCCTTCCATCCTTTATCTTCCTCTTCATCCCTCCTTCCTTCCTTCCTCTTTATCACTCCTTCCTTCCTCTCCATCCCTCCTTCCTTCCTCTCCATCCCTCCTTCCTTCCTCTTCATCACTCCTTCCTTCCTCTCCATCCCGCCTTCCTTCCTCTCCATCCCTCACTCCTTTATCTTCCTCTTCATTCCTCCTTCTTTCCTCTTCATCACTCCTTCCTTCCTTTTCATCACTCCTTTATCTTCCTCTTCATCACTCCTTTCTTCCTCTCAATCCCTCCTTCATTTCGTCCTTCCTTCCTCTTCATCCTCCTTCCTTCCTCTCCATCCCTCTTTCCTTCCTCTTCATCCCTCCTTCCTTCCTCTCCATCCCTCCTTCCTTCCTCTACATCCCCTCCTTTATCTTCCTCTTCATCCCTCCTTCCTTTCTCTCCATCCCTCCTTTATCTTCCTCTTCATCACTCCTTCCTCTCCATCCCTCCTTCCTTCCTCTTCATCACTCCATAATCTTCCTCTTCATCACTCATTCCTTCCTCTTCATCCCTCCTTCCTTCCTCTTCATCACTCCTTTATCTTCCTCTTCATCCCTCCTTCCTTGCTCTCCATCCCTCCTTCCTTTCCTCCTTCCTTCCTCTTCATCCTTCCTTCCTTCCTCTTCATCCCTCCTTTATCTTCCTCTTCATCACTCCTTTATCTTCCTCTTCATCCCTCCTTCCTTCCTCTTCATCACTCCTTTATCTTCCTCTTCATCCCCCCTTCATTGCTCTCCATCCTTCCTTCCTTTCCTCCTTCCTTCCTCTTCATCCTTCCTTCCTTCCTCTCAATCCCTCTTTCCTTCCTCTTCATCCCTCCTTCCTTCCTCTCCATCCCTCCTTCCTTCCTCTCCATCCCTCCTTTATCTTCCTCTTCATCCCTCCTTCCTTCCTCTCCATCCCTCCTTTATCTTCCTCTTCATCACTCCTTTATCTTCCTCTTCATCCCTCCTTTATCTTCCTCTTCATCACTCCTTCCTTCCTCTCCATCCGTCCTTCCTTCCTCTTCATCACTCCATAATCTTCCTCTTCATCACTCCTAACTTCCTCTTCATCCCTCCTTCCTTCCTCTTCATCACTCCTTTATATTCCTCTTCATCCCTCCTTCCTTCCTCGTCATCACTCCTTTATCTTCCTCTTCATCCCTCCTTCCTTCCTCTGCTCCTTCCTTCCTCTTCATCCCTCTTTCTTTCCTCTCCATCCATCCTTCCTCTCCATCCCTCCTTCCTTCCTCTTCATCCCTCCTTCCTTCCTCTCCCTCCTTCCTTCATCTTCATCCCTCCTTCCTTTATCTTCTTCCTCCTGTTTTCTTCTGTCTCTCTCCTTTTTCTTTTCTCTTTCCCCTCCTCTCCTCTCTACAATATTTTTTCATCCTGTCTTTTCTTGTCTTCTCATCTCCTTCATTTCTGTTTCATCTTTTCTCTTTTTTCAACTACTTTTTGTTGGTATTATTAACACTCCTCTTTATGCTTCCTTCCTTCTTTTATTTCTTATTTCCTTTTGTCTTCTTTATCCTCTCCTCAATCTTTCTCTATTCCCTCCTTTTCTCACCTTTCCTTTACCTCCCCTCTCCTCCCCTCCCTTCTCCTCTCCTCCCTTCTCCTCCCCTCTCTTCTCCTCCCCTTGCTTCCTCTCCTCCCTTCTCCTCCCCTTGCTTCCTCTCCTCTCCTACCTTCTCCTCCCCTTGCTTCCTCTCCTCTCCTCCCTTCTCCTCCCCTTGCTTCCTCTCCTCCCTTATCCTCCCCTCCCTTCTCCTCCCCTTCCTTCCTCTCCTCTCCTCTCTTCTCCTCCCCTTGCTTCCTCTCCTTCTCCTCCCTTCTCCTCCCCTTGCTTCCTCTCCTCTCCTCCCTTCTCCTCCCCTCCCTTCTCCTCCCCTTGCTTCCTCTCCTCTCCTCCCTTCTCCTCCCCTTGCTTCCTCTCCTTCTCCTCCCTTCTCCTCCCCTTGCTTCCTCTCCTTCCTTCTCCTCCCCTTGCTTTCTCTCATCCCCTCCTTCCTTCTCCTTCCTTCTCCTCTCCTCCCCTCCCTTCTCCTTCCTTTTCCTCCCCTCTCCTCCCCTCCCTTCTCCCCCCCTCCCCTCTCCTCCCCTCCCTTCTCCTTCCTTCTCCCCCCCTCCCCTCTCCTCCCCTCCCTTCTCCTCTCCTCTCCTCCCCAGATCTTCCTCCACGGTAACAACCTGAACTCGCTCCACCAGCTGCTGCAGCCCGAGTGTTTGCCGTCTGAGTTCGGTGGGACTCTGCCTCCGTACGACATGGGCATCTGGGCCCGGACACTGCTGGGCCCGGACTACAGCGACGAGACCGAGTACACGCTCACCTACGACGCGCTGCACGTCAGGGAGAACTGCGGAGGAGGAGGAGGAGGAGACAGGGAGTCCATGAAGAGGTAACTAACACACTACTCCGGCGTTTCCGAGCCACTAAAACGGCCACATTTGGGAACACTGCTGCTCCGTTTTTGGGTTTGAAAACTGCGGGATTTTAGCCTGACAAGCCAGACCCACATCAAGGAGCTCCCCATTGGTCAGGGCTCAATCCGAGGGGCGGGATAAACGGTTGTCTTTCAAATTCCCTCTGCAAGCAACAGGATAGCGCAGCAACCAGGCAGAGCAGAGTTGGATATTATCGTAGATAGACTTTGGGGTCAGAGGTGCTTGCAACTGATGGTTGAGAAAATTGGAGAGAAAAAAAAAAGGTTTAAATATCCAATTTTTTAATTTGTCATGGTGGAATAAAAAATGAAAAATAGGATATTTGAACCCTTTGGCAACATCAGTCGGTAGCGTGATTTATGCTATGCGGAGAAACAGACGTGGAGATACCAATAGTCTCTGACGTGCACCTCTCCACCCCGACTCATGTCCTGGTTCTCCTTCTCCATCAACAGCATGAGATCAAGGAGAGGGGTAACTTCTCCTTCTCCAGATTCCCCATCGTGGTCAGAAAGAACATGGGACACACTTCCTCTCACTAGGACTCTAGAGTCGCTAATCACTGTCAAGAATATCACTGTCACTCTCTCACTCGCTCTACCACACACACACACACACACACACACACACACACGCGCACGCACGCATGCATGCACGCAAACGCACACACAAACACGCAGAGGAAACAGAAAGACATACACACACATACACGTACAAACACATAGAGGAAACAGAAAACATACACATACATACGCACGCACGCACGTACGCACGCAAACGCACGCGCACACAGAAAACACACACACACACATGCACACACACACACACACACAGAGGAAACAGAAAACAAAGGACCCCTAGGGGGACACGGACCCCCATTTGAGAAACACTGGGTTAGATAGCTCACAGACCTTCAGTAACTTCGTCTTTGCTCCAAACTGCGCTCCCTGCTCTGACTTTGTTGTTCTGCTACTCGAGCTAAAAGTCTCGGCTTCTTTTTTGTCTCAAATCGCTGCTTAAAAATTAAAACAGTGTGTAGCCTCAAACAAATATGTGTGTGTGTGTGTGTGTGTTTCAGGTCTCAGTCGGCGGTGGAACCAGGAACTCTCCGACAAACAGACAGAGAGACCAGCACACCACTACTGGCCCTGGACTGAGAAAACACACACACACACACACTCATAGACACAAACTCACACACACACACACACACACACACACAGACACACACCCACTCAGACAGCCACAGACACACACTCACTCAGACACACAGACACCCACACATACACACACTCTGTCTCTGAGCCGTCTAATGCCTCCCAGCTGAGCCAGCAGCATCTGTCAACGACCCACACACACACACACACACACACACACACACACACACACACACACACACACACACACACACACACACGCGTGTGTCGTCTTCTGCTTTAACTTGTATCATTAATCCTGTCAGACACACGCAGGAATGTAAGACGAACACATTTAAACTGTTTCTTTGCGCCGAGTCACTAAAACTTTATTTAAACCTTTGAGAACAGATTGACGACAGAAAGAAAAAATATATAAATCATATCTTTAATTAAGAAATATTCAGAGCCAGTTTTCACCAACAAGGACTAGAGAGCAGGATAAGATTAACCAAAGTTTGGGGGAAGCATTCTCTAAGTTTTAGGACAATAACAACTAAACAGGAAGTATAATGTTGCCCCGTTTTATTATATTTTTAGCCTATATTTTGTTTATGTTTTCCCAGATTGTCTTCATTCAAAGAATGACGAATTATCTTTTAGCTACGGAGGATGAAAAATGACTTAAGTATCCATAAATAAATTGATATATAAAAAAATTTGAAAAAAATCAGTATTAAAATAAATGTTGAAATAAACAAATAAATGCAGGACATAACTAAATTATTATCATTAATTCAAAAAGAAATCTGTATTTCTGTGTCTGTATGTAAATGTGGTTACGATGCATTTATTTACCGTATTTTATTTATTTATTTTATTTATTTACTATATTTTATTTATTTACTTTATTAATTTACCGTATTTTATTTATTTATTTTTATATTTACAACTTTTTAGCAGCTTTTGTTTGCAGTGTACAAATCTCAAACATATTGGATAAATACTGAATTCCTCTCATTCATTTACTAAGAAAATAGCAAACATGACATAGTTTTGATGGTTTTTCAAATTTTGTTTTTTTTTCTTGTTTTATGTTCATCATAAACTGAATGTTTTTAGGTTTGTTGACAGTTGACACTTTAGTCTCCCAAAACGTTAGATGCTTTTTGACATTTCATTCATTTGGAACAACAATCTTTGACAAAATAAGCTACAATACAAGTTAATAACAATTGTGCAGCTTGTATTTGCGTTCACAAAAGTGCTCGTTTTGCCGCTGACAGACTCAGATTATTATTCTAAGTGTCTGACAACATTATGGAAAGGATGTTTAAGGAGGTCAACCTTTCTGTTAAAGACTAAGATCCTTTATTTAAACTTAAAAACATTACCAAAAACAACCCACCAGACTCCATGTAAATAAACAGTAATTTTAGCATCGTGAAATACTCTTCATTCAAAGTGGACGGAAACAAAATAAAACTATGATAAGCCGTTTTGAGTCGTCTTTCCACTTTCCCAACTATCACAACTCTATTTCTGGTTGAAATAAACACATAGTTTACTGATTTACATGTGAAGATATGTTGGCTCTATACACGCTTAAAGTATTGTTTTTTTAAATGGAGTCTGGTGGGTTTAGCACTAGCGACTTCAGAGCTGTTTCTGGTTAAACAGAAAGGTCTCAAAGAGGTTTTAAAGGTCCATCTCTGTCGGGATCCTTTCCATAATGTTGTCAGACACTTAGAATAATAATCTGAGTCTGTCAGCGGCAACAAAAAGCACTTTTAGTGGACCAAAGTGACAATGAACATTTGCCCCGTACGGTAACATTGCAGCCCTGGTCTGTGGTTGCAGGTTACAGTGTTCACGCTAAATACTGGACCAATGTCAAAGATTGTTGTTACCATCAGTCACTTACACACAAAAACGTAGGAAAATAGGGTCCAGGAAAAAAATGACGAAATGACCCTTTACCCCTTGGTTAAAAACAATCCTTGTTGGTGAAACCAAATTTAAATGTTTTGGAGGAGGATTTATCTTCCGCGTTTGCTGAGCTGTGAATCTAATATAATTTTTTTTTTCGGGTTTTTTGAGCTGCTGTGACATGGCGGCTTCATCTACTTGCTGGAGTATTTTCCTTAAAAATATGAATCAAAATACTTTTAATTTAACTGTCTTTTAATGTCCCGATAATCTGAAAGAGAAAGAGAGTCAAAAGGGGTAGGAAACACTCATCAGCGATTAAAAAAAAACAAGGAAGGATGGAAGAAAGAAACTTCACATTGGTAGAATAATTTCAAATTTTTTCTAACATGTAAAATAAAAAAAAATAAAAGTCACGACACAACTTCGCACAAGCATTTCAAAATAAAACAGTCCCTCCAGAAAAACGTGATTATGTGATCACATAATTCAACGCATAATCAGCCAAAGTCCGCATATTTATGCGGACACCGCATTTTTGTTGCAAAAAAGTCCCATAATATATCTTAGCAGAAAGTTGAAAAATGTTGCGTTTACTCAAAGAATTTCTAATATAGGAAGAAGTATACACTCTCGTTACTTCCGGCTTCTGAACTTGTTGCAGTTCCACCAGAAATCCATATAGGGGGCGCTCACAGGCCAGTGCAGAATGAATGGGACTCTATGGAGCTACACCCCTCAAAATCCACTTTTCTCAGGATATAATATTTTGTCTAGTAATTTGAATGTTGCATTCGAAAGGGGAGGCTAAGAAAATACAGTACACACTGCTGGGTGTTAGAATTATTTTAAGTCGTTTTTTTGTTCTAAAAAGCTTTTTAAAATGTCAGTGACGTCATACACATATACGGCTGGAGATACTGCTTTACGGCAAGCTCTGAGTCGCTTTTTTTTCTCTTTTTCGTCAAACCGCAGTTTTTGCAAGTTCCCGCAATTTCAGCCCATAAAATTGCATAAATACTGTATCATATAGCATATTCCATCGCTTTTTTTAATAAAAACGTGCCGCATAATCAAATATTTGTTTACTAAGAAAATACCAAACATGAGATAGTTTTGATGGTTTTTCCAATTTTTTGGAGTTTTTCTTGTTTTATGGTCATCATGAACTGAAAGTTTTTAGGTTTGTTGACAGTTGACACTTTAGACTCCCGAAATGTTAGATGCTTTTTGACATTTCATAGACTAATTCATTTGGAACGACAATCTTTGACGAAATAAAATACAATATAAGTTAATGGGGCAATTGTGCAGCTTGTATTTACGTTCACAAAAGTGCTTGTTTTGTCGCTGACAGACTCAGATTATTATTCTTAGTGTCTGACAACATTTTGGAAAGGATGTTTGATGTTTGAAAGGAAAATTGCATAAATATCCCGCATATTCCATCACTTTTTTTAAGAAAACGTGCCTCTTAATCAAGGATTTTTTTGCCCGCAACAATCACAAAAATACTCAACATTTTTCTGGAAGGACTGATAAAAGCACCGCACATGTCGCCACAAACCGCACAGGCAAATCGGGCAAAGATACTATAACCGGATCATGTGCATGAAAACTTAAAATAAAATACTGTTCTACCAGAGTGATATCTTTCTGAAATAAAAAAGTATAGTATAGTGCTGTGAAGTGAAACACACAGGACGCCAAATCATCACCGTTAACCTCTAGGGCAGAGAAGAAGGGGGAAAGATTGTTTCTATTGTAACTTATTATTAGTATTATTATTATGAAGATTGTATATTATTGTTATAAGTATTATTACACTGCAAAGAAAGTGACACACTTGGCCAGTTTTATGCCGAGATATTCAAAGTCAAATTATCTTCAATTTCTGCGACGTAAATACTTTTATTTTCTGTCAGAAATCAGGAAAAAAAAAGACTTGTTAAAACCCTCTGAGGACGAAAGATGTGTGTGTGTCTGTCTCTCTGTGTGTGTGTGTGTCTCTGTGTGTGTGTGTGTCTGTGTGTGTGTGTGGCTCTGTGTGTGTGTGTCTCTTTCTGTGCGTGTGTCTGTGTGTGGGGATCTCTGTGTGTATGACTCTGTGTGTGTGTGTCTCTTTCTGTGTGTTTGTGTATATGTGTGTCTCTGTGTTTGTGTCTGTGTGTGTGGCTCTGTGTGTGTGTGTGTGTGTCTCTGTCTCTGTATGTGTGCGTATGTTTGTGTAGACATTTATTTACTATTTTATTCATATATTATGCTACTTTTGTGAAACCAAGATTTTTGTAAACTCATTTAAACAAGAAATTTGAGAAATATTTCTGTTTTAGGGCCAAATTATGTCTTTATACGTTGCTCTGGAAAACATTTGGGCGTCACTTTACAGAAAGCTGAGTTTGTTCTGACCATTTTAATATGAAATACACAGGGATCAGTTATAGGTAAAAACCCTTAAAGGAAGAATTTAAGAAGCTGTATAAAAAATACTGTTAGACCTCAGAGGGTTAAGAACATGTGCAGGTTGATGATTTTACTTTGAAAATATCTTGGTGAACTGTGGATTATTTGTAAAATATGAAGGCCAGGTTGGTCATGATTGTGTGCGGTGTTTTGAACTCGTCATCAGGGCTACACTAATGTAATGTATTTCCTTTCAATGAATGTATAGAAGTAAACATTTACACCAACGGGACTGGGCTGTTTTTCATTTAACCGCAGGGCTTTTATTTTGAAAAGCCAACATGTTTTTCTAAACACAGGCCCAATAATTCACAGACTACAGAGAGGAGAGGCGTAGAGGAGGAGAGGAAATAAGGAACAAAGAGAGGAGACAAGAAGAGGAGAGAAAAGAATATAAGGAGATGAGCGGAAACAAGGAAAGGACACAACGAGAGGAGAAAAGAGGAAACAAGGAGAGAAGAGAAGAGGAAACAAGGAGAGGAATAAGGAGAGAAGAGGAGAGAAAGATGAAGGAGAGAAGAGAAGAGAAAGAGGAAGGAGAGAAGAGGAGAGAAAGAGGAAGAGAGGGAGAATGGGAGAGAAAGAGGAAAGAGAATAGGAGAGAAAGAGAGGAAGGAAAGAATATGAGAGAAAGAGACAAGGGAAAGAATAGGAGAGAAAGAGGTAGGAGAGAAGAAGAGAGGAAGGAGAGAAGATGAGAGAAAGAGAGGGAGGAGAGAAAGGAGATGATTGGAGAAAAAGAGAGGAAGAATGAGAGAAAGAGACAAATAAGGAGAGGAATAGAGAAAGGAGAAGAGAGAAAGAATGAGTGAAAGAGAGGAAGAGAAAGAATTTGAGAAAGAGAGGAACAATGAGAAAGAGGAAGAAGGCGAGAAAGACATAAAGAAGGAGAGAAAGAGGGGAAGAAGGAGAGAAGGAGAGGAGAGAATGAGAAAGGAGAGAAAGAGAGGAAGAGAGGAAGAACCAGTCAAACACAAAGTCAATAAACCGGAATCCAAAGAAATAAAAACACACTTTTCTTTTTTTTTTGGAGGTTTGGATTTTTTTCAGTATTTATTTATTTTTAATATAAATATAAATCTTTTTAACATCTTGAGTTTTGTTGTTTTTGTGCAAACGTGAAGAAAAAAAAAAAAAACAGAATACACTGAAATAAAGAAAGCATCGTGGTTATCAGAACCGTACAGAGACAATTTCATCTTTTAGTGTTACAACTCTCGTTTCACAATTCATCTCCAAAATATGGACGAGATTTCGAGAGCAGAGAGATTTCGAGAGCAGAGAGATTTTGAGAGCAGAGAGATTTCGAGAGCAGAGATTTAGAGAGCAGACATTTCGAGAGCAGAGATTTCAAGAAAAGAGATTTCGAGAGCAGAGAGATTTCGAGAGCAGAGAGATTTCGAGAGCAGAGATTTCGAGAGCAGAGAGATTTCAAGAGCAGAGAGATTTCGAGAACAGAGATTTTGAGAGCAGAGCAGATTTCGAGAGAGCAGAAAAAGATTTAGAGCAGAGAGAGCAGAGAGATTTCTCGAGAGCAGAGAGAGCAGAGATTTCAAGAACAGAGATTTTGAGAGCAGAGATTTCGAGAGCAGAAAGATTTCGAGAGCAGAGAGATTTCTAGAGCAGAGATTTCAAGAGCAGAGATTTTGAGAGCAGAGATTTCGAGAGCAGAGAGATTTCGAGAGCAGAGAGATTTCGAGAGCAGAGAGATTTAGAGAGCAGACATTTCGAGAGCAGAGATTTTGAGAGCAGAGATTTAGAGAGCAGAGAGATTTAGAGATCAGAGAGATGGTTTTAGGGTTCGAGACCCAAGAACTAGTCGTGAGGTTTGGGAAAAGAAAAGAAGAAGCTGGCCCTGCAGAGGACGTCCGTAACTTTCCCAAAAACATTTCCACCTGTTCAGAAGGAGTCCATAACTGTTGGTAACTTGAACCTGGTCCAAACAGGGTTAACCTGGGCTAAATCAGGGCTAAAGAAGAGAAGAGAAGAGGGGAGAAAGAGAGGAGGAAAGAGAGAAGAGTAGAGGAAGAAGGAGAGTAGATGAGAGAAAGGAAGGAGAGAAGAGAAGAGGAAGAAGGAGAGAAGATGAGAGAAAGAGGAAGGAGAGAAGAGGAGAGGAAGGAGAGAAGATGAGAAAAAGAGGAAGGAGAGAAGAGGAGAGGAAGAAGGAGAGAAGATGAGAGAAAGAGGAAGGAGAGAAGAGGAGAGGAAGGAGAGAAGATGAGAGAAAGAGGAAGGAGAGAAGAGGAGAGGAAGGAGAGAAGATGAGAGAAAGAGGAAGAAGGAGAGAAGGGGAGAGAAAGAGAGAAGAGGAGAGAAAGAGAGGAAGGAGAGAAGAGAAGGTCTGAACAGGGCTAACCCGGTCCAAACAGGGCTAACCTGGTCCAAACAGGGCTAACCCGGTCCAAACAGGGCTAACCCGGGTTAAATCCGGGCTAACCAGGGTTAAATCCGGGCTAAAACAAGTACTCTGTGTTTGCCTTTTTTGGGCGAAAGGTTGTAACGTCAGTAGTAACTTTTTCATTTCTTTGGTCCAAGGGTGTGATCCTTCGACAGACAACCATTTAGTTCATCCTCACACACAAAACGGCAAAAAACAAAACATGATTCTTCTCCGACTCCGTTAATCCACCGAGGGAAGCAGCGTCTGGTCCGATAAGTGTCTGTCTGTCTGTCTGTCCGTCTGTCGGTTCTTACCGGGTCTGCCGTGGTTCCTTCGGTCTAAATGGGGCTCAGCGTCTGCCGCTGGTACGCCGTTAACTCCGGGTGCCACACGTCCACGATGAAGATGAGCCGGTAACGCTCGGCGTCCTGCCAGACCTCGTGCTCGAAGGAGTCGTCGAAGATCAGGACTTTACCTTCCTCCCATTCCCTGAGACACACGGAGAACAGCACGTTACGTAGGTTACGTAGGCAGGTGACATAGGCAGGTTACGAAAGTAGGTTACATAGGCAGGTTACATAGACGTTACATAAGCAGGTTACATAGGCACGTTATGTAGGCAGATTACATAGACGTTACATAGGCAGGTTACATAGGCAGGTTACGTAGGCACGTTACGTAGGGAGGTTACATAGGCACCTTACGTAGGCACGTTACGTAGGCACGTTACGTAGGCACGTTACTTAGGCAGGTTACATAGGCAGGTTACATAGACGTTACATAGGCAGGTTACATAGGCAGGTTACATAGACGTTACATAGGCAGGTTACATAGGCAGGTTACATAGACGTTACATAGGCAGGTTACTTAGGCACGTTACGTAGGCACGTTACGTAGGCACGTTACTTAGGCAGGTTACATAGGCAGGTTACATAGGCAGGTTACATAGACGTTACATAGGCAGGTTACATAGACGTTACATAGGCATGTTACATAGGCAGGTTACGTAGACACGTTACGTAGGCACGTTACTTAGGCAGGTTACATAGACACGGCACATTTTTTACATTAAAAAAATCCCGCGGCACACCACCAACCAAAAATTTTACAAAATGACACATTGTAGCCTGATAATCAGAATTTGCATTTTTCCTTTTTAAAAATGTATCCATCGCTTTTGCAGGCTTACATCGATGATCTCGGCCCTACTGCTTACATCCTGGCACTGCGGGATGCGCGCAAAAGGTGGCAGCAGGGCTCCAGACTAACTTTTTTCACTAGGCGCACAGTGGCCCCCAACTGAAAATTTTAGGGGCAGAACCGAAAGCTGCTGTAGAAATAAAGTTGCCTTGCCTTACAACCTCAGCCTGTCAGTCAGTCACCAGGGCATAAAAACCACTGTTGTGCCTGCTCGGCTCCGAGGAAGTGTACGTCAACAGCACCGCAACCGTTATCGGCTCTCCATTAATATCATATCGCAGCAAACACTGTCTGCTTGAAGTTATGAAAAACTGTAACCACACTAGAAACCACTTTATCGGCATTTCCGTGACTTCAACAAAACTGCAGAGCCCACGTAGTTTGCATCGTCTGCAGCTCTGCGTGTGTGCGAGTGTGTGTGTTTGTGTTTCAGAGCTCTGCTTTGACACAAGAGAGGACAGATAAGCTTGCGCTTACGTGTAAAAAAATCTGATCCAGACAGCTTTTGGAGTCACACAGGAGTCGTCGAAGACGCAGCACACGGAGAACGGCAGGTTACGTAGGCATAATTCACACATTACAACCCCCCCAATAATCTCAACTTGGCTCAATGTCACAGCCCCATCTGAGTCGAACGCAGATGTGAGTTGCGCATGCTCACATTTAAACGGTTTACGGCATAACGTGTCATACTGAAATTTGTGAAATCCATAAAATAATAAACTTTTCTCTTTAGATACAATAACAGAAGATGGCAGTCATTTCAAAAACGTTTTAGCTATCTATGATTGTTAGATTGCTAACGTTAGCTCATAGACGTTAGCTGAAAAAGCAGTTAGCATCTTGGAGGCTACTTGTCGCAAAGTTACGCATGCACGACTCAAATCTGCGCTCGACTCACATCACGCTTTTGTTGCTTTTTTCAAGTGTTTTTTTTTTACTCTTTTTTTCTATATTTTTGTGGCCTTTTTCAAGTTTTATTTTATTCTTTTTTGACACTTTTTTCAACGTTTTTTTTTTTTGCTTTTTTCTATATTTTTGTGGCCTTTTTCAAGATTTTTTGGACATTTTTTTTCAATGTTTTTGTTGCCTTTTTCAAGTTTTTTTTTCTGAAAATGTTTTGTGTTTTTGTCGCCTTTTTCAATCCATGCAGACATGTCCCGGGACCTCCCAAGATAGATCTCTAACCCCCCAAGGTTGGACCCATTGGGATGTTTACGTCTGACTCTTCTACAAACAATCAGAACTACAGAAAGGTCACTTTCCTTTCATAAGTGAGGCCATTCTCATGTGGCCGGTTAGCTCAGTTGGTTAGAGCGTGGTGCTAATAACGCCAAGGTCGCGGGTTCGATCCCCGTACGGGCCAAACAGCTTTTGAGTAACACTGTCACACAGTTTCAGTGAGAGGAAACAAGTGAAAACACATGAGTAAAAAAATAACAACACAGAGTTATTACTTTCACAGAAAAGGGTGATTTATGGTTCTTCGGAGGCTCCACGCAGAGCTAACCCTTGGTCTGAAGTTTGAACGTGTGTCGATAATAGCAGGACCGGTGTGTGTGTGTGTGTGTGTGTGTTTGTCTCACAAGTCTTAGTGAGAGAGTGACAGTGATTATCTTCAGAGTGAGTAAGTGACTCTAGAGTCATAGTGAGTGAAACAAAGTGTCTTTCTGTAGCAGGAAAAGTTCACCTCGCTTCCCCCCACGTTTTTTTTTTTTGGACACTTTTAAATGTTTTAGTTTATCTTTTTTCAAGGTTTTGTTGCCTTTTTCTACATTTCTGTGGCCTTCTTTAAGTGTTATTTGGACATGTTTTTGTAGCTTTTTTCAAGTGTTCTTTTTTTTTCCCAACAATGTTTTTGTCGCTTGTTCAATACATGCAGACCTGCCCCGGGACCTCCCTAGCTCTCCATGGCCGGTTAGCTCAGTTGGTTAGAGCGTGGTGCTAATAACGCCAAGGTCGCGGGTTCGATCCCCGTACGGGCCAGACAGCTTTTGAGTAACACTGACACGCAGGACTCGTCGAAAACGAGGACTTTACCTCTCTCCCATTTCCTGAGACGGAGAACGGCATGTTACATAGGCATAATTCACACATGACAACCCCCCCAGTAATCTCAACTAGGCCTATGTCACTGTAACCTGACTCCGCCAGATGGATTGCTTCGCATTTGCTCGGCATATCCATCTGGGAACTTTCCGTTGGAGAACTTTTGGGAAGGGGCAGAATACTGGTTATTTGATTGGATGAACCATCTGTCTATCACCTATGTTGGTGATAGACGGGCCAAATCAACCAATCAGATCCACGTGACACACAGCCGTCTTCTAAGGCCCTGAGAAGCCCCGAGCAGAGAGTAGCAGTGCTTCGCCTTCTGAGAATATAGTTCCCAGTATGTATACGGTTAGAAGATGGCTGTGTGTCATGTGACCTTGTTATCTGTACACGCTGTGACTATACAAATCACAACATGTAAATAGGAACATGTTGGCGTTATTTTGTCACT
>NC_041352.1:25230175-25232675 GCF_004354835.1 Perca flavescens
TGTGTGTGTGTGTGTGTGTGTGTGCGCATGTCTGTGTGTGTGTGTGTTTGTTTGTGTGTGCAAGTGTACAAGTGTATGTGTGTGTTTGTGTGTGCAAGTGTATGTATGTGTGCATGTCTGTGTGTGCAAGTATATGTGTGTGTTTGTGTGTGCAAGTGTATGTGTATGTGCGTGTCTGTGTGTGCAAGTATATGTGTGTGTGTGTGTGTGTTTGTGTGTGCGAGTGTATGTGTGTGTCTGCGTGTGTGTGTTCAAGTGTGTGTGTATGTGCGTGTGTGTGTTCAAGTGTGTGTGTATGTGCAAGTGTATGTGTGTGTGTGTGCAAGTGTGTGTGTGTGTGTGTGCAAGTGTATGTGTGTGTGTGCAAGTGTGTGTGTGTGTGTGAAAGTGTATGTGTGTGTGCAAGTGTGTGTATGTGTTTGTGTGCGTATGTGTGTGTACAAAAGACTGCAGTTTCCCCATATATTTTGCATCTCTTTGTAGCCGGTGTTGTGTCTCTTTGTGGTAGTTGTGCATCTCTTTTTCACACCCTTTCGGACCCTTATTATCACCATACGTGAGTCTAAAGCTAGAGCAGCCAATAATTAATTAGCTCTCACAAAGCTTAAAGAGAAAACTTGAAGTCTAACTACAGTCGTTAGATCTAAGAAAAGTCTTTAAGTTACATTCACTCGACTTAGGCGCTGCCCCAAAAACGGCTCGGGTGCTGCACCTAACCGTTATAATGGCGGGGAACCATCAAGCTTACCTTGACCAGATCGGTGTATCCTGTCTCTTTGGGCGTCCACCAGGGCTGAGCCTTCAGTCCGTCCACGTTGTACAGAGATCTCTGCCACACTGAGGCAAAATGGCCGCGTTTGTGACCCAACTCGTACCACTGATAGGCCTGGAGAGACATCAAGAAAGACACGCTTCGGTGTATTACTAAAGAGTGGCTCTTTTTTCACGTGTGCTGAATTACCGTATTTTCCGGACTATAAGTTGCATCAGTCAAAAAATGCGTCATGAAGAGGAAAAAAACATATACAGGCCAAAAGTTTGGACACACCTTCTCATTCAAATGCGTTTCCTTTTTATTTTCATGACTATTTACATTGTAGATTCTCACTGAAGGCATCAAAACTATGAATGCATGTCTTATATTTTAGATTCCTCAAAGTAGCCACCCTTTGCTTTTTTTATTAATAAGGGAAAAAATCCACTAATTAACCCTGACAAAGCACACCTGTGGAGGTAAAACCATTTCAGGTGACTACCTCATGAAGCTCATTGAGAGAACACCAAGGGTTTGCAGAGTTATCAAAAAAAGCAAAGGGTGGCTACTTTGAAGAATCTAAAATATAAGACATGTTTTCAGTTATTTCACACTTTTTTGTTAAGTACATAATTCCATATGTGTTCATTCATAGTTTTGATGCCTTCAGTGAGAATCTACAATGTAAATAGTCATGAAAATAAAGAAACACATTGAATGAGAAGGTGTGTCCAAACTTTTGGCCTGTACTGTATAACAGTCCTTGCAGAAAATATTTGGAGTTTTTTTGTGATTGTTGCGGGGCAAAAATCCTTGATTATGCGGCACGTTTTCTTAAAAAAAGCGATGGAATATGCTATATGATATTTATTTAATTTTATGCAATGAAATTGCGGGAACTGTCAAAAACTGCGGTTTGACGAAAAAGAGAAAAAAAACTGATTTTGATATGCTACTTTTGATCATATCCTACACACCTGCCTGCCAAAATTAGGTGTGCAAAAAAGCTTTCCTACGATGTTTTTTCCAAGAAAAAATAAACCACTTTGTACAGGGGCCAGTAAGAAATTGCCTTGGGGGGGGGCAAGTAGAAATTCTTTTTCACTTGCCTGACCGGACAAGTGAAAAGAACCCTTAACCTGCAAATCAGGCTAACAAACCCACTTATAGACAAAAGGTACATGTGTAATATATATTTATACTGACGATAGAAAGACATTGAGGTTGATGGAATAAGTGGTGGCCCAAAAAATACAACAATAATAATAATAATTTATAATCACGGCTGCAACTGTGATTACATGATAAATATAACAGTGAATGCTCTGTAAACTTATTATGTAGATATGTGAATATTTTAAATACATTACCACCAATTTTTACAGTTCTTTTATTAATTTTTATTCATGTGATGTTACTCACGCTGCTGTCTCCGATCCTCTGCAGGGCATCACCCAGGTGGAAATAAAAACGCCCGTCATCCGTCCCGGGTTCACCCGACTCCAAGCCCTCCTGCAGAGACACAGAGAATCACAGGAGGGAGTTTAAGGAGACAGTAAAGGAGTTTAAGGAGACAGTAAAGGAGTTTAAGGACTTTGAGGAGACAGTAAAGGAGTTTAAAGAGACAGTAAAGGAGTTTAAGGAGACAGTAAAGGAGTTTAAGGAGTTTAAGGAGACAGTAAAGGAGTTTAAGGAGACAGTAAAGGAGTTTAAGGAGACAGTAAAGGAGTTTAAGGAGTTTAAGGA
>NC_041352.1:25235175-25237675 GCF_004354835.1 Perca flavescens
CCCCAGTTTTTACTAAACTTTGTTCTTAATTACTATGCACATCATGTCATTTATATATACAGTACAGGCCAAAAGTTTGGACACACCTTCTCATTCAATGTGTTTCTTTATTTTAATGACTATTTACATTGTAGATTATCACTGAAGGCATCAAAACTATGAATGAACACATATGGAATTATGTACTTAACAAAAAAGTGTGAAATAACTGAAAACATGTCTTATATTTTAGATTCTTCAAAGTAGCCACCCTTTGCTTTTTTTGATAACTGCAAACCCTTGGTGTTCTCTCAATGAGCTTCATGAGGTAGTCACCTGAAATGGTTTCACCTTCACAGGTGTGCTTTGTCAGGGTTAATCAGTGGAAGTTTTTCCCTTATTAATACAAAAGAAAACGCATTGAATGAGAAGGTGTGTACAAACTTTTGGCCTGTACTTTAGTTTTGTGATATTTCTATTTAAAATTGTAATTTGTTTTGTTTTTTAAATTTGTTGTACCTGCCCAGGGACTACAGGTGGAAATTAGCAATTGTTGCTATAACCTGGCCCAAGACATATTCTCTTGTTTAACAAGTTTAATTTTTATTTGTGCATTGTCCCTGTTTCGAATAAATACATTTCCAATTCCAATTCCATCTGTGGTGTAGCCAGACTTTACTGTGGAGATGCTGGCTATGCGAGACTAGTAATAAAACTTAGTCATGTCTTTGTTTTCCCTTTTATGATCCACTCTTGCTAATAATGGTCTATTTGAAAAGTTCATCCTAATTAAATATTGCATGCAGCACAGTATGCATTCGCGACAATCTATTTGGGTAAACCTCAGAAATGAATAACATATACTGCATGCACAAGCCCACACAGCATTGCCTTGCACACATCGCAGTACACAAAAGTACACATACAGCCTCCAAGAAGCATACATTCACACATCAAATCATCCACCCTGACATGTTTATGATTTATTTCAGCCCAGCATGACATTTCAAGGGACTTTGTCCTCAGAATTTAGCACATTCTGTTTAATTTTGCTGTATTTAAGCTAACTGCTGAAACTGGTCTCATTGTTGGAGACAGTGGTCAATCTCTGTACAGTACAATGCATTAATGTGTGTGTGTGTGTGTGTGTGTATTGGTTGTTACCCAGGAACTGCTGTCTCTCGGCTCGTCTCTTTAGCGCGGCTCTCAGCAGGTCAGAGGTCACGTCTGGGAGCTCCGAGGCCTCTCTGTAGGTGTTGATGGATCTCTGCAGCATGTCGTTGCTCCGCAGCTTGTCAGCCAGGGCGTCCTCCGCCTGTCAACAATTCAGTTTGATGATTTTTCCTTAAATGTGCATTCATTTTCTCCTCTGTCTCTTACAGTTTGGGCCTCATAAAGCCCTAAAAAAGTCAGAAAAAGTTCCTCAGCCATCATAGAAAAAAGTGGCCAAAAGGTCAAAAAAGTCCCAAAAACATCCTAAAAAGTTTCATAAATGTCCTAAAAAGTGACAATCTTTGGAAAGAGTGACAAAAACATCCTAAAAAGTGACAAAAATGTCCTAAAAAATGACAAAAACTATCGGAAAAATGTACTAAAGACTGACAAAAATGCAGATTAAAGCGACAAAAACATTGGAAAAAGTGATAAAATGTTGATAAAAACGTCAAAAAAAAGTGACAAAGACGCTGTAAAAAGTGACAAAAACGTTGATAAAAGCAACAAAAATGTCCTAAAAAGTGACAAACTTTGGAAAGAGTGACCAAAACTTCAAAAAAATTTACTTAAAAGTGACTTTAGAAATAGTGACAAAAACGTCAGAAAAAGTGACAAAAACGTCAGAAAAAGTGATAAAATATTGATAAAAATGTCAAAAAAGTGACAAAAACGTCATAAAAAGTGATAAAATATTGATAAAAACGTCAAAAAAGTGACAAAAACGTCCTTAAAAAGTGATAAAATGTTGATAAAAACGTCAAAAAAGTGACAAAAACGTCCTTAAAAAGTGATAAAATGTTGATAAAAACGTCAAAAAAGTGACAAAGACACTGTAAAAAGTGACAAAGACGCTGTAAAAAGTGACTAAAACGTCAAAAAAAGTTCAAAAAAAGTCCTAAAAAGTGACAAAAAATTGCAAGAACTGAAGAAAGCGACAAAAACATAAAAAAAGTGAGAAAGACGCCATAAAAAGTGACAAAAGTGTCGCTAAAAGCAGCATAACAAGCGTAAAAATTGACAAAAAAACGAGGTACTCCCACGTGAGAGTTTGATATGTGTGTAAAGAGAAACTGAAGCCTAGGATGTGTGATGCAGTACTGCTGTGTGATGCAGTACTGCTGTGTGATGCAGTACTGCTGTGTACTACCTGGGCTTTCCCGTAGCGAGCGCGGGGGCTCTGAGGATGCTGCTGGACCAGCGCCTCGAACGCTCTCAACGCCTCCTCCAGCTTACCCTGAGGTCAGCAACACCACCGGGACGACAAGGACGACAAAATGCATCAATTATAGAAAATGACGTGCCTCAT
>NC_041352.1:25242675-25260175 GCF_004354835.1 Perca flavescens
TGTGTGTGTACATGTGCGTGTATATGTGCGTGTGTATCTGTGTGTGTACATGTGCGTGTATATGTGCTTGTGTATCTGTGTGTGTACATGTGCGTGTATATGTGCGTGTGTATCTGTGTGTGTACATGTGCGTGTGTATGTGATTGTGTATATGTGTGTGTATATGTGCGTGTGTATCTGTGTGTGTATATGTGCGTGTGTATGTGATTGTGTATATGTGCGTGTGTATCTGTGTGTGTACATGTGCGTGTATATGTGCGTGTGTATCTGTGCGTGTATATGTGCGTGTGTATCTGTGCGTGTATATGTGCGTGTGTATCTGTGTGTGTATATGCGTGTGTATCTGTGTGTATATGTGCGTGTGTATCTGTGTGTGTATATGTGCGTGTGTATCGGTGTGTGTACATGTGCGTGTATATGTGCGTGTGTATCTGTGTGTGTATATGTGCGTGTGTATCTGTGTGTGTATATGTGCGTGTGTATGTATGTATGTGTGTGTGTGTGTCTGTGCCTGTGTGTGTGTGTGTGTGTGTATGTGCCTGTGTGTGTGTATGTGCGTGTGTAGACACCCTTGGATGTCTACGTCTGACAACAGAGATCTGAACCTGTTTCACTCTTCCACAACCAATCAGAACGACAGAAAAGTCACTTTTCTTTCCATAGGTGAGGCCACCACCTTGTGGCTGGTTAGCTCATTCGGTTAAAGAGTGTTGCTAATAACGCCAAGGTTGTGGGTTCGATCCCCATACAGGCCAGACAGCTTTTGACTCAAAACTCAATCAGGTTCATCGCTGACGTCTAACAGATCAATGACATTACCCGACATCCACTTTTTTGTCAGCTTTATCAAGTATTTTTGGACACTTTTCAACGTTTTATTCATCTTTTTTTCCCCGAGGTTTTTGTGGCCTTTTGTAACGTTCTTTTGACACGTTTTTTGTCATCTTTTTCAAGTCTTGTGTAAAGGTTTTTTGGATACTTGTTTTGCTACATTTTTGTGGCCTTTTGTAAGCTTTTTTTTTGATACTTTTTTCGATGCTTTTGTCGCTTTTTTCAAGTGTTTTTTTGGACACTTTTTTCAACGTTTTCGCCGCCTTTTGTAAGCTTTTATTGGATATTTTTTTCAATGCTTTTGCCGCTTTTTTGGACACTTTTTCAACGTTTTTGTCGCCTTTTGTAACGTTTTTTGGACACTTTTTTTCAACGTTTTAGCCGCCTTTTGTAAGCTTTTATTTGATATTTCTTTTGATGTTTTTATCGCTTTTTTGGACACTTTTTTCAACGTTTTTGTGGCCTTTTGTAACGTTTTTTTGGACAATGTTTTCAATGTTTTTATCGCCTTTTTCAATCCATGCAAACATGTCCCGGGACCTCCCTAGATAGATCTCTACCCCCAAGATTGAACCCACTGGGTCACACCCTTGAATGTTTACGTCTGATAACAGCCTGTTTAACTCTTAAACAACCAATCAGAACGACAGAAAGGTCACTTTGGTTTCCATAAGTGAAATCACACAACTGTGGCCAGTTTGCTCAGTTGGTTAGAGTGTTGTGCTAATGGCGCCAAGGTTGCGGGTTCGATCCCCGTATGGGCCAGACAGCTTTTGACGCAAACGGCGTCATCGCTGACATCTCACAGATCAATGACGTTATCCGTTTCAGAAAGCAGGTTTAGTGAAAACTGTGAGTTTGTCGACCTGAGATGAGGGAAACTCTGGGTTTCCTGTTTCAGAAAGAGAGGTTATTTAAATCTGAGAGAGAGAGAGAGAGGTAACTCCAGCCAGTATCTCTCCGTCTCCTCCCTCTTTCATTCAGTCTGAATCAGGCGCATTTTAGCTCAGTTTGTTTTATCAGCATGAATTAAAAAACGCGTTGGGTTATTAACCACGTTAGGCAGATTATAAAACCTTTTTGTTCCGAACATGTGTCACGATCCCATTGATGAAGAAGCTGTATAACTTTGCAGAGAGTGTGTGTGTGTGCGTCTGTGTTTGTGTGTGCGTCTGTGTGTGTGTCTGTATATGTGTGCGTGGGTGTGTGTGTAGGTGTGTGTGTGTGTGTATGTGTCTGTGCGTGTGCATCTATGTGTGTGTGTGTGTGTATGTGTGTCTGTGCCTGTGTGTGTGTCTGTGTGTATATGCGTGTGTATGTATGTATGTGTGTGTGTGTGTGTGTCTGTGCCTGTGTGTGTGTGTGTATATGTGTGTGTGTATGTGCGTGTGTCTGTATGTGTGTGTGTCTGTATGTGTGTGTGTGAGTGACTGTGTGTGTGTTTGTGTGTGTGTGTCTGTGCGTGTATGTGTCTGTATGTGTCTGTATGTGTGTGTATGTGTGTGTGTGTGTGTGTGTCTGTGTGTGTGTGTGTGTGTGTGTGTCTGTATGTGTGTGTGTGTGTGTGTGTGTGTCTGTGCCTGTGTGTGTGTGTGTATATGTGTCTGTATGTGTGTGTCTGTATGTGTGTGTGTGTGTCTGTATGTGTGTGTGTGTGTGTGTGTGTGTGTGTGTGTGTGTGTGTGTGTGTGTGTGTGTGTGTGTGTGTGTGTATGTAACACAAACTATGAATCATAGACCTCCATGGTCATCTGTCTACCAGCCACTAGGTGGTGCTGCTTACTGCTGCATTTAGTTTATAGTCTTTGAGCATCTTGTAAATGCTTCATGAGCAATTACATGAGATGTGTGCGTTAGTGTGTGTTTTTGTGTGCGCGTGTGTGTTTTGTGTGTGCGTGTGTATGTGTTTATTTTTGTGTGTGTGTTAGTGTGTGCGTGAGTGCATGTGGCGCATGCGCGAGCGGCGACACGGTCTTCTGCAATGACAATCCGTCGGAATATCGACGGTTAAATTGAGTTTTTAGACAGATGAGAGTTTAGGGTTCAGAATCAAGCTGAACACAGCCATCCTGCTGGTGATTTTGATCACTTTTTTAACCAATCATGCCAAACAAGCTGTCGGCTACAATTACCTGGAAGCCCAAATCACCTACACAAGAGACTTTCTGTTAAGTCTTAAACCCCCTGCACCGTGTTTTCATTCCAACGACACACCATTGCTTCCACCTGAATGTGTCAGGGGCAACAACCCCAAAGTAAGGAAACGCGGCAGGAAAGGAGGAATCCGGACAACCCTACAGACAATCACTCCCATCGGTTATGCTCGGCAATGTCCAAAGCTTAAGGAATAAGGCGGAGGAGTTGCGAGCCTGCACACAGCACCTCACTGACTACCGGCAATCCGGCCTTATTTGCTTGACAGAAAGTTGGCTCACTGAGGGGGATCCTGACTCGCTGGTCGACCTAGAGGGCTACACGCTGGTGAGGATGGATCGTAACCTGAACTCCGGGAAAAGAAAAGGTGGAGGTGTGTGTGCGTTTATCAACAATAAATATTGTAATCCTGGTCATATTACGATGAAGCATCAGATCTGCACGAAGGATATTGAACTACTAGCGCTCTGCCTAAGGCCTTATCATCTGCCTGGGGAAATACACCAAATCAGACTGTTTGTTGTGTATATTGCGCCCTCAGCCGACACATTGGCTGCTGCCACTATGATTCAGGAACTTGTAGCTAAAGCGGAGGAAGAGGCCCCCGACGCAGCCAATTTTGTGATGGGTGACTTTAATTTATGCAGCCTAAAGGAACATTTACCTACGTATCAACAATATGTCACCTGTTCTACGCGTAATGAAGCTTGCCTAGACCATTGCTACGGAAACATCCAGGATGCCTTTTATTCTAAGGCTTTGCCTGGTTTAGGGAACTCGGACCATAATATGATTAAGCTGATGCCTTCCTATGTGTCCCGACTACGGAGTGAGAAAGCGGAAAAGGTGGAGGTTAAATGCTGGTCTGCTGCTGCGACGGAGACTCTTCAGGACTGCCTGGAGTGCACAGACTGGAACGTAGTTACTGACGGGACTGATAACGTGACGCAACGTTCGCTATTTCGGGGTATGTACAATTCTGTGAGGATATGATCATCCCCCGAAAGACTATTAAGATGTTTCCTAATAATAAGCCCTGGGTTACTCCAGAGTTAAAGCAATTTCTTAATGAGAAAAAACGTCTGTTTAAATCAGGAGGAAGTAGAGAAGAGAAAAAGATAGTACAGAAAAAGATCAAAAGCAAGATCAATGAGTTCAATCTATTACAGGTTACAAGCCCAAGAAGCACCCTATGGTAGCAGACAATGATTTTAACATGGCAAATCAATTAAATGACTTTTACTGTAGATTTGACATGTATGATTTTAAAGCAGAACAGAATGAGGCCATTACAGCAGTAAGAGACATGAAAGGTGTGGATATTGACATCTCTATGGACGATGTCAAATCTCATTTTAGACGTGTAAACCCCCCCCACAAAGCTTGTGGACCTGATGGTATCAGCTGTAAGACACTAAAGGTGTGTGCTGATCAGCTGGCACAGCCCTTTCACAGGTTGTTCCAGCTGTCACTAGACACTGGTGTTGTTCCCAGTTTATGGAAAAAATCCTTAATAGTGCCGGGGCCTAAAAACAATCGACCTAAGGAACTCAATGATGTTGCCCTTACATCCACAGTTATCAAATGTTTTGAAAAAATAATTTTAAAAGGAACTTCTCCATAAGCTCTCACCTCTTTTAGACCAAAATCAATTTGCTTATCGTGCAGAGAGAGGTGTTGAGGATGCGCTGCTATTTTTGATTAACAGCATTCATGAGCACCTTGAGCATGCTAAGAGCCTGGTCAAGATTGTGTTCACTGACTTTAGCAGCGCTTTTAATACAATCCAACCCCACCTGTTGGTGGAAAAATTGGTGCATTTGGGAGTAAATCCCCAATTGATTATTTGGATCTGTAACTTCTTGACGGATCGCAGTCAGCAAGTCAGATTTAATTCATGTATATCATCCTTAAAAACTATAAACACAGGGGCACCACAAGGGTGCGTTCTGTCGCCTATTTTATACACATTGTACACTAATAATTGTCAAGCCTCCTCTTCAGCTTACACTTATTTTAAATATAGACGATACAGCATTGGTTGGTTTTTTAAAATCTGACATTTCTTCTGTGAATGAATTCCAGAGGGAATTCCAGGGTCTCACTCAGTGGTGTTCTGACAATTTTCTTGAAATAAATGTGAAGAAAACACAAGAGATGGTCATAGATTTTAGCAAAAACAGAATTATAGTCCCCCCTTCTAAGACCAATGGTGAACTTGTAGAGAGAGTCTCAACCTACAAATATTTGGGAGTTGAAATTGACTCTAAATTAATTTGTAATGACAACCAATGCACCAAGTGCATTGAATAAAACTAAGAAAATGCACCAGCGGATGTTTTTCCTTAGGAAACTAAACACTTTTAGACTAGACAGACACATCCTTGTAATGTTTTATAAAAGTATTCTCCAGAGTGTTCTGTCTTTTGGCCTTATCTGCGTGTTTGGTAACATGCATGTTAGGGACCAAAAGAGACTGCAGCGTATGATCAAGATGGCCGGTAAGATCATAGGACTTGATCAGGTGTCAGCAACTCAGCTGAACAATGAGCTTATCCTAAAAAAAGACCGACCAAGTCCTTAATGACCCCACTCACCCTCTTCATCATAAATTTATGAGAAGCAATAGGTCAACTGGTAGAATTTTACAACAGAGAATTAAAACGGAAAGGTACAATAAATCAGACTGTATAATGACCATGCACATCGCAAGTACTTTGATCCTGCACTGGCACTTTAACTGGATGGTAGATCCAATTTTCCTTTTTTGACAACCACTCCTAGTTATTTTTATATATATTTATTTTTTATTTTTAGCTATCTTAAGCGTTAGATGTCAGATTGTCTTTGTCATTTCTGTAGTATTGTTTATTCTTTGTATTGTGATTGTTGACTTCTGTTATTGTCAATCCCATTGTACTGTTACTTTTTTGTTATATACATGTTTATTGGTCTGTCTGTGGTGTCTATATGTTTAGAGAATATGTTGTGACAAGAGTGCAAAACGAATGACCACATGAAATTCCCCTTGTGGGATAACAAAGTTTACCTTGACCTTGATGTGTGTATGTGTCTGTGTGTGTGAATGTTTTGTGTGTGTGTTTTTGTGTGCATGCATGTGTTTATTTTTGTATGTATGCGTGCGTGTAAAAGGCAAGGCCTGCGCTGTAAAAGGCCTGTGTATGTGTGTGTGTCTGTGTGCGCGTACGTGTGTGTGTCTGTGTGTGTATCTGCGTGTGTGTGCATGTGTGTGTGCGTGCGCGTGTGTGTGTGTGCATGTGTGTGTGTCTGTGTGTGTGCATGTGTGTGTCTGTGTGTGTGTGCGTGTCTGTGTGCGCGTGCATGTGTGTGTATCTGCGTGTGTGTGCATGTGTGTGTGCGCGTGTGTGTGTGTGTGTGTGTGTGCATGTGTGTCAGTGTGTGTGTGTGTGTATCTGCGTGTGTGTGCATGTGTGTGTGTGTCTGTGTGTGTGTGCATGTGTGTGTGTGCCTGTGTGTGTGTCTGTGTGTGTGTGTGTGTGTGTGTGTGTATCTGCATGTGTGTGTGTGTGTCTGTGTGTGTGTGCATGTGTGTGTCTGTTTCTGTATGTGTGTGTGTGTGTTCACCCTCTGTCTCTCTGGCTGTTCCACTCTGTGGTTCTGGTTCCACTGGTGCTTCAGACTGGTTTTCTGCTCCCACATCTGGCTCTGAAAGATTGATGAACAAACCTTTCTCCGTCAGGAATGTCTCTGAAGTGACTAAATTAGGGCTGTGCTCGATTGAAGAAATTCTTAGTCGACTAACAATCATTCAATCGTATCGACTAATCGATTAGTTGATTTAATCGACAGATCTGTAAATCTGAGATTCTCTGCAAAGAGTCAAGTCAAGTGACTGATGGGAACAACACTTTTTTAGAAATTGGTACTGAGCGGGGAGCACCGTGAAGCCTCAAAATGGGCTGCAATGTAATTATGAATCGTCAATTTACGTCCACTAAGGCCGGTTACACACTGGCAGCGTGGATTATTCTATGTCTTTACACACCTTGAACCATCACCTTATCGTGGTGGAGAGGTTTGTGTGTCTCTGTGAACCTGAGGGCTGTGTTGTCTGGAGCTTTGTGCTCCTGGTAGGGTCTCCCAAGGCAAAGTGGTCTCAGGTGAGGGGCCAGACAAAGAATGGTTCAAAACCCCAATGAAGAAGCAAGGTAGAGATGGAGTGACCCTGCCCGGAGGAAGCCGGGGCCCCCGTCTGGAGCCAGGCCCAGACGGCGGGCTCGTCGGGCGAGCGCCTGGTGGCGGGTTTGCCACGGAGCCCGCCGGGCACAGCCCGAACAAGCTACGTGGCTCCCATCTCTCCAGCCCATGGGCCCACCACCTGTGGGAGGAACCGTTGGGGTCGGGTGCGATGCCACATGGGTGGCAGTGAAGGTCAGGGGCCTCGACGGACCAGACCCGGGCGGCAGACGCTGGCTCTGGGGACGTGGAACGTCACCTCTCTGTGGGGAAGGAGCGGAACTGGTGCGGGAGGTGGAGCGCTACCGGTTAGATCTGGTGGGGCTTACCCTCACGCACAGTCTTGGTTCTGGAACCATACTCCTGGATAGGGGTTGGACTCTTTTCTTCTCGGAGTTGCCCAGGGTGTGAGGCGCCGGGCGGGTGTGGGGATACTCACAAGCCCCGGCTGAGCGCCGCTGTGTTGGAGTTTACCCGGTGGACGAGAGGGTCGCCTCCCTACGCCTGCGGGTTGTGGGGGGGAAAACTCTGACTGTTGTTTGTGCATATGCACCAAACAGGAGTTCGGAGTATTCGGCCTTCTTGGAGACCTTGACTGGAGTCCTGCATGGGGCTCCAGTGGGGGACTCCATTGTTCTGCTGGGGGACTTCAACGCACACGTGGGCAATGATGGAGACACCTGAGAGGCGTGATTGGGAGGAACGGCCTCCCTGATCTAAACCAGAGTGGTTGTTTGTTGTTGGACTTCTGTGCTAGTCATGGATTGTCTATAACGAACACCATGTTCGAACATAGGGATGCTCATAAGTGTACCTGGTACCAGAGCACCCTAGGCCAAGGTCAATGATCGATTTCATAATCGTTTCATCTGATCTGAGGCCGTATGTTTTGGACACTCGGGTGAAGAGAGGGGCAGAGCTGTCAACCGATCACCATCTGGTGGTGAGTTGGGTCAGGGGGTGGGGGAAGACTCTGGACAGACCTGGTAAGCCCAAACGTGTAGTGCGGGTAAATTGGGAACGTCTGGAGGAGGCCCCTGTCCGACAGACTTTCAACTCACACCTCCGGCGGAGCTTTTCGTGCATCCCTGTGGGGCTGGGGGCATTGAACCCGAGTGGACAATGTTCAAAGTTTCCATTGCTGAAGCTGCGGCGAGGAGCTGTGGTCTTAGGATCTTAGGTGCCTCAAGGGGCGGTAACCCACGAACACCGTGGTGGACACCAGTGGTCAGGGAAGCCGTCCGACTGAAGAAGGAGTCCTTCCGGGATGTTATCTCGGAGGACTCCGGAGGCGGTTGCAGGGTACCGAGGGGCCCGAAGGGCTGCAGCCTCTGCCGTGAAAGAGGCAAAGCAGCGGGTGTGGGAGAAGTTTGGAGAAGACATGGAGAAGGACTTTCGGTCGGCACCAAAGTGTTTCTGGAAAACTGTTCGCCACCTCAGGAGGGGGCGGGGAACCATCCAAGCTGTGTACAGTAAGGATGGGACACTGTTGACCTCCACTGAGGAGGTAATAGGGGCGGTGGAAGGAGCACTGAGGAACTCCTGAATCCGACTAACACGCCCTCTATGTTAGAGGCAGAGCTGGAGGATAACGGGGATTGTCGCCGATTTCCCAGGCGGAAGTCACTGATGTAGTCAAACAACTACACAGTGGCAAAGCCCCGGGATTGATGAGATCCGTCCAGAAATGCTCAAGGCTCTGGGTGTGGAGGGGCTGTCCTGGTTGACACGCCTCTTCAACATTGCGTGGAAGTCTGGGACGGTGCCAAAGGAGTGGCAGACTGGGGTGGTGGTTCCTCTTTTTAAAAAGGGGGACCAGAGGGTGTGTGCCAATTATAGGGGTATCACACTTCTCAGCCTCCCTGGTAAAGTCTACTCCAAGGTGCTGGAAAGGAGGGTTCGGCCGATAGTCGAACCTCGGGTTGAGGAGGAACAATGCGGATTCCGTCCTGGTCGTGGAACAACGGACCAGCTCTTCACTCGCAAGGATCCTGGAGGGAGCCTGGGAGTATGCCCAACCGGGTCTACATGTGTTTTGTGGATTTGGAGAAGGCGTATGACCGGGTCCCCGGGAGATACTGTGGGAGGTGCTGCGGGAGTATGGGGTGAGGGGGTCTCTACTCAGGGCCATCCAATCTCTGTATGACCAAAGTGAGAGCTGTGTCCGGGTTCTCGGTAGTAAGTCGGACTCGTTTCAGGTGAGGGTTGGCCTCCGCCAGGGCTGCGCTTTTGTCACCAATCCTGTTTGTAATATTTATGGACAGGATATCGAGGCGTAGTCGGGGTGGGGAGGGGTTGCAGTTTGGTGGGCTGGGGATCTCATCGCTGCTCTTTGCAGATGATGTGGTCCTGATGGCATCATCGGCCTGCGACCTTCAGCACTCACTGGATCGGTTCGCAACCGAGTGTGAAGCGGTTGGGATGAGGATCAGCACCTCTAAATCGGAGGCCATGGTTCTCAGCAGGAAACCGATGGAATGCCTTCTCCAGGTAGGGAATGAGTCCTTACCCCAAGTGAAGGAGTTCAAGTACCTTGGGGTTTTGTTCGCGAGTGAGGGGACAATGGAGCGGGAGATTGGTCGGAGAATCGGGCGCAGCGGGTGCGGTATTGCATTCAATCTATCGCACTGTTGTGGACGAAAAGAGAGCTGAGCCAGAGGGCAAAGCTCTCGATCTACCGGTCAGTTTTCGTTCCTACCCTCACCTATGGTCATGAAGGCTGGGTCATGACCGAAAGAACGAGATCCAGGGTACAAGCGGCCGAAATGGGTTTCCTCAGGAGGGTGGCTGGCGTCTCCCTTAGAGATAGGGTGAGAAGCTCAGTCATCCGTGAGGAGCTCGGAGTAGAGCCGCTGCTCCTTTGCGTCGAAAGGAGCCAGTTGAGGTGGTTCGGGCATCTGGTAAGGATGCCCCTGGGCGCCTCCCTAGGGAGGTGTTCAGGCACGTCCAGCTGGGAGGAGGCCTCGGGAAGACCCAGGACTAGGTGGAGGGATTATATCTCCAACCTGGCCTGGGGCGCCTCAGGATCCCCAGTCGGAGCTGGTTAATGTTGCTCGGGAAAGGGAAGTTTGGGGTCCCCTGCTGGAGCTGCTCCCCCCGCGACCCGACACCGGATAAGCGGACGAAGATGGATGGATGGATGGATGGATGGATTTACACACCAGAAACGTGTCTGACGCATATGGAGCTAAATCAGGGCCAAATGTTTTGTTCATTCGAAAAATATATATATAGTTGAAAAAATAAAGCTTGAAATTGAAAATTTAAGTTTTGGTCAAAACTTGGAAAAAATAAAACCATGTATTCAAACTAAAAATAAGTGTACCAATTTTTCTTTCAGTTTGAATAAAATATGGATTCAATTCTGGAATTATTTTGAATAAATTATAAATTTTCATTTTTCACTTTTATATTTGTTTTCAGTTCCACATTTCATGTTTTCAGATTCAAAACTTATTTTTTTTACGGCTTCAAATCTTTTTTTCGGTTTCAGACTTTCGGCCCTGATCTTGCGTAGGGGGCATGGCTTCAACTCAGAGGGGCGTGGCATTATGAGTGACAGCCTATCACAGAAGTCAAAAGACTCCTCTGCCATGTTGCCTTCAGGAAATGGTGTTACTGTGAGAACTATGACTGAATGCTTTCTATCCACTATATACATGTGATTTTTACTTAAACTGATGCCAGTGACAATTTAAAAAATTGTTTTGGACAACACATCGTACCAATTACACTATAAGAGCAATAAACTGTGCCAGATTGTGCAGTTCAGCAGGAACAATGACTTCTCCTCCTTCCATGTATGACTTATAGCACCACAGTATTCACTGGCACCAGCCCACAGGTAAGACGTGAAAGATATTAGCATTTTTGAATAGATACTTTGCGACGTTATCCCCTCAGTGGCATTTTTTTTGTGATTAACACATAAAGGGAAAATAGGTGGACAGCTGGATAAAGCTGGCAATCAAGCATCGCTAGCACTAAAGTTAGTATTAACTAACGTTAGCTTCACACTAGCTCGTGTTTTTACACTAATTTTAGTGTCCAGCTCAAGTTTTTTTTACTTTAATGTGTATTGGTCTTTGTTAACCTCGGTTTGTCAGAATGACCATAACTTGACAGTGGCTGCAGTGAAGAAGGTCTCCTTTTATAGAGTAGACAAATAAAACTTTACATTAATGCTCTGGCCTGATAAATTACGTTTTACACTATAACGTTACATGTAACAGCATGACAGTTATGCCTTACAAAATATGCCAAGTGGGCAAACTTTGAAGGCTTCTACCACAGCCTAACTGTATCAGAATACATTAACTTGTCTTTTTGTATTTATATGTCTTACTGTCTGTTTTCTGGACCGTGTGTGTCCGTAATAAAAGCTTTGATTGATTGATTGATTAACAAAGCGGACCAGGACAAGTTATGTTGTTTAAACTAACCATGAAAAGGTAACACTAGCAACGTTAGTTATCTATAATGTTTTACATTTATAAGGCTGTATGGCTGCAGGCAGCCACTGTCGAGTTATGGTCATTCTGACAAACAGAGGTTAACAAAGACCACTACACGTTAAAGTCAAAAAACTTGAGCTGGACACTAAAATTGGTGTAAAAACACCAGCTAGTGTGAAGCTAACGTTAGTTAATGCTAACTTTTGTGCTAGCGATGCATCATTTCCAGCTGTCCACCTATTTTCCCTTTATGTGTTAATGAAAAAAAATGCCACTCTGGGGATAATGTCCCAAAGTATCTATTCAAAAAGGCTAATATCTTTCACATGTCTTACCTGTGGGCTGCGCCAGCAGGTTGCCTTGGCGGAGCGGACGCTATGCTGACTGCCGAGTGAATACTGTGGTGCTACATTCAATGTCATACACGGAAGTGGGAGAAGTCATTGTTCCTGCCGAACTGCACAATCTGGCACAGTTTATTGCTCTTATAGTGTAATTGGTACCATGTGTTTTCCAAAACAATTTTTTAAATGGAACTTTGTCACTGGCATCAGTTTGTTAAGTAAAAATCACATGTATATAGTGGATAGAAAGCATTCAGTCATAGTTCTCAACACCATTTCCTGAAGGCAACATGACAGAGGAGTCTTCTGCCTTCTTTGTTAGGCTCTCACTCATAATGCCACGCCCCTCTGAGTTAAAGCCACGCCCCCTACGCAAAATCAGGGCCGAAAGTCTGAAACCGAAAAAAAATTATCTGAAAGTGAAAAACAGATCTGAAAACAAAAAAAAAAGATTTGAAACTGAAAAAAAAAGATTTGAATGCGTAAAAAAAATAAGTTTTGAATCTGAAAACATGAAATGTGGAACTGAAAACAAATATAAAAGTGAAAAATGAAAATTTATAATTTATTCAAAATAATTCCAGAATTGAATCCATATTTTATTCAAACTGAAAGAAAAATTGGTACACTTATTTTAAGTTTGAATACATGGTTTTATTTTTTCCAAGTTTTGACCAAAACTTAAATTTTCAATTTCAAGCTTTATTTTTTCAACTATATAAATTTTTTTCAAATGAACAAAACATTTGGCCCTGATTTAGCTCCATAGACGCAGCACTGCTGCTGCTAGCCATGTCTGGACGCATGGATGTTTCCCATTGATAAAATGAAATACCATGTTAAACATAAATATATACTGATCTGATTACAGCAAAGGCAACGTCGGCAGTATTGACGGCAAAATAAGCTCCAGAATATTTCCTTCTGGATTGACAGGTGCAATATTTTATTTTTATTTTTTTTATTAAATTTATATATCTGCATTTAACACAAAACCTAGACACTTTCAAACATCAACATGTCATTTATTAATATGTATTCGTGTCTTACCGCCATATAAACATCTTTTCGTATTCTATTTTGCCTGGAAAAAATCTATTTTGCCAACACGGGTGAAAAATAGGCGTCGGTTCTATTTCTTGCATGCGGCTCGAGCCACGCTTGAGACGTGCGTGTCACGCAGGCAGTGCAAGCTTAGCTTGTTGAATATTAATGAAAACTGGCAGAAATCGAGCCGAGTCTTCCTGCAGGCTTTCTATAACGCGCTAGAATGGCTTGAAACAAGGTAACCAAGGCATTTTATCCACAGAAAATGTTACAGAGTCCATGGTAGAACTTCAGACATTACCCCAAAGTCATGAAATACGTGTGGCAGGGCACCTTTGACAAACGGATCACCCCGTCATTGTAGCCAAAATATGTCTGCGTTGATTTGCAGTTTGAAGTTTACATGCCAGTGAACTAGCATGCTGCTACTCCCAACAGTAAGCTGCTTGAAACACCAACTATGGACACACAGGAACAGTTGACCAATCACAGTCCTCACAGAGGGGTCTGCGGGGGTACGCCGTTTATTCGACGCAGAAGCATAAATCAGCCTTTAACCTTGTGTTTGTTATCGTGTCTAATCTGTCTAAAGCAGTAGTGTCAAACTCAGTTTCACTAAGGGCCATATTGGAAAATAAGAACACGTCAAGGGCCAGACATTTAGAGTTTATTGACATGCTTTCATTTTGAAAAAGTCAAATATCTTTGACTGTATTATTGCATGTCTTATAAAGCCTTCTCCCTCCCCCTGTCGACACACCTTCTCATTCAAATGCGTTTCCTTTTTATTTTCATGACTATTTACATTGTAGATTCTCACTGAAGGCATCAAAACTATGAATGAACACATATGGAATTATGTACTTAACAAAAAAGTGTGAAATAACTGAAAACATGTCTTATATTTTAGATTCTTCAAAGTAGCCACCCTTTGCTTATTTATTAATAAGGGAAATAATTTCACTAATTAACCCTGACGAGGCACACCTGTGAAGGTAAAACCATTTCAGGTGACTACCTCATGAAGCTCATTGAGAGAACACCAAGGGTTTGCAGAGTTATCAAAAAAGCAAAGGGTGGCTACTTTGAAGAAACTAAAATATAAGACATGTTTTCAGTTATTTCACACTTTTTTGTTAAGTACATAATTCCATATGTGTTCATTCATAGTTTTGATGCCTTCAGTGAGAATCTACAATGTAAATAGTCATGAAAATAAAGAAACACATTGAATGAGAAGGTGTGTCCAAACTTTTGGCCTTCCTTAGCCATCATAGAAAAAAGGCAGAAAAAAGCAACAAAAACAACACAAAAAAGGGGGGGGCAGTGCCAAAAGCATTGGCAAAAGTGACAAAACTAGGTGGCCCGAAATTTATTGTGGACCTAAATTGATGTGCGGGCCGGATCAAAATCTGCGAGGGGCCGGATTTGGCCCGCGGGCCTCGAGTTTGACACATGTGGTCTGAAGTCTCATTCTGAAATCTGAAAATGAAGTCGTTTTGAAATCTCACAAAAGAGGCACGAGAAAATTGGTTGAAGAATAGGTTGCTTTCTCTGCCCCGGGATATATTTCAAGAACTTAACGATCTTCAATTTAATTAAAAAAACTTGAGCGAGAAACTGGACCGACAGAGGTTCTGATTTAAGCAGAAGTGCCTTCAAGAAAAGCAGCATTTTCTAGATCAAACTCAAACGTTATCTCAAAGGCGACAACGACCCATACTTCGGACTCTGACTGTACCTGCTTCCTGTGTGAATTTGGAGCTTGTCAAGTCTCGTCCCGACTCTGCAACAGAAAAACAATATCAAGGCTAATAATGATTCAGATTAGTGTCATTATCACACACGACACACTTCAAAACGCGTATTATCAGAGCAAAGGCAGATAGCAGTGATAACGCTGCATAACGTTTACATGCAAAGCTGTAAAACTACTTGTATCTCATTTTTATGACTCCGTTGGTGCTTTCACTTGGCTGGAAAAAGTTTGATCTTATCTCTAAACTGTCGTTCTTCTCATCAAACTATCAGCAAGAAAGCAAATGAGCGTATTTCACAAATGTCAAACACCAAATAACAGGTAAACTACATATCTAAAAAACTCCACTGAATTGAACTAAGCCACATTTAACTAAACCAATCAACAGAGTTAGATGTCATTACTGTGTCTGACTCACCTCCGCTTTCCTCTGGCAGCCGCTCCTCCACCAGAACTGCAAACAGGAAACACTCTTTACTTACTTAAAGTACTTAAAGTGCTCATATTACGCTCATTTTCAGGTTCATAATTGTATTTTGAGGTTGTAACAGAATGACTTTACATGGTTTAATTTTCAAAAAAACACCATATTTTTGTTGTACCGCACATTGCTGCAGCTCCTCTTTTCCCCTGTGTGTTGGGCTCTCCGTTTTAACTACAGACCTCTCACTTCTGTACCATCTTTGTTGGGAGTCACACATGTGCAGTACCTAGGTAAGGACTACTAGCCAGTCAGATGCAGAGTATGAGGGCGTACCCTGACAGTACCTAGGTAAGGACTACTAGCCAGTCAGATGCAGAGTATGAGGGCGTACCCTCACAGTACCTAGGTAAGGACTACTAGCCAGTCAGAAGCAGAGTATGAGGCCCTGACAGTACCTAGGTAAGGACTACTAGCCAGTCAGAAGCAGAGTATGAGGGCGTGCCACGCTAGCAGCTAGCCGAGCATTATAACGTGTGTTACAAAGTGACCACGTTGGTCTCTGAAGTAAAGGCTGGACTACAATAGAGCTGTTTGGAGCAGTTGGTGAACAGTGTTTTCTGTTGGAGATGGTAAGTCCCTTTGGGCTGGACTTTGGGCTTTTTTGACTTTGTAAACCTATAACGTGCACAAAAAATATATATAACACGATAAAGGAAAGGGAAAAAGCCAAAAAGCATAATATGAGCACTTTAAGAACAAAATAGAAGTATCAGTACTTTACATGAGTACTTTCTTCTCATGCAACCTATTACTTCTACTCCACTATATCTCAGAGTGAAATATTGTACTTTTTACTCCACTACATTAATCTGACCGCTTTACTTACTTCATAGATTTAGATTTTTAGACAAAAAAAAGGGGGGAAATTCTAAAAGTACGGGTGAAAACAATAAGAATGTGAATATGAATGTCTCACCTCCAGTTGTGTCAATGGTTTCAGTTTGATCCTCTGAAACAAGGAGATGAAAAACGATTATAAAAACTACAAACCTTTATTTAAATCCGAGGACGGAGAAGAGGAGACTTTACTCACCGTAACGATGTGGACTGTCTCGAGGATCGTCTGTAACAGACGCAGACATGCAGAGGTATCAGTGGTGATTATCGTACTCTTTTAAAAGGTCCCACGACATGGTGCTCTTTGGATGCTTTTATATAGACCTTAGTGGTCCCCTAATACTGTATCTGAAGTCTCTTTTATATAGACCTTAGTGGTCCCCTAATACTGTATCTGAAGTCTCTTTTATATAGACCTTAGTGGTCCCCTAATACTGTATCTGAAGTCTCTTTTATATAGACCTTAGTGGTCCCCTAATACTGTTACTGTTTCAAGGTAGAGGGTGGGGGGCTCGTTTGAAAGCCATGATGTCTCTCTCTCTCTCTCTCTCATGGGTGGGCCAAATTCTCTGGGTGGGCAAACCAGAGAAAGGGGAGGTAACCGGTAGATTCCTTTTTACACCTATCACCATTTCTAGCCACTGGGGGGGGCCATAGGCAGGTTGGGGGAACTTATATTAATGTTAAAAAACCTCATAAAGTGAAATCTTCATGCCATGGGACCTTGAATAAATAGTCGGTTTAATGTGGCGACAGAAATCAGCAGATGTAAAGGCTCTGACGCACCAACCCGACCATCAGGTGGAAAGCCAGTCGGACTGATCAAGCTCCCCGAGTTGATCCAAAAAGTGCCTCAGAACTCACCGAAGAGACACTGACTTGAGCGTACGTTCTGCGCGAGACGTAATATGTCTCCACAACAGCAGGCGGCGCTAATCTGTATTGTCGCCCAAAAAATTACGAACGCGTCACATGGTTCTGGCTGCTCCCGGATTTCAAAGCCCGACCATAATGGCGGCTCGTTCGGAATACAATCTCATAATTAGGGTTGGGTATTGTTTTTTTTTTTTTTTCGATTCCGGTGCTAAATCGATACTTTTAAAACAGTACCGGTGCCTAAACGGTGCCTGAACCGGTACTTTTCAATAAAGTTAACAAAAAAAAAGAAGAAAAAAAAAATAAGGGTAGTAAACAACAGTCAGTGACTTGTTTATTGCTAAGGCCATGGTCAAAATTAAAGATTTAATAATAACGTAATAACTATAACAATAACTTATTTCACCTGTAAATTGCTGTTGAACCCCAGATGGGAAAAGGGTATTTTACAATTACTGTGAATGCACCACGAGGCTACCAGTTTTAAGGGAATCTG
>NC_041352.1:25270175-25300175 GCF_004354835.1 Perca flavescens
CGAGTCCCCCAGCCTCTGGTGTGTGCTCACCTGTTTTCTCCTCAGGTGAGTGTCCCACATGTGGTCTCTCCGCCTGCTTCAGCCCTGTTGATTGGCAAGACGTTGAAATGCAAAAATATCAGACACAACAGCACATGCATGTTTGTCACATATCCGAGACCTTGCTTGTTTATTTAGTTTTTTTTTTTTTTTCTTCTTCTTCTTCTTGTTTCTGGCAGGCAAGACGCATCTACAGCGTATTGCTGCCCTCCTGTGGTCTCTACTCGCTATCCACAACTCAAGTAGAAATAATTATAATTAGCTACATCTTATTATATACTCCAATATGTCGCAAGTACTCCATCAGTTTCTTCAATTTGCTGCAACTGTCGAAATTCAATAAAGTGCGTAAAGTAAAAACAGTTTCTCCAGTTGCACCCAGATCTCTGAACAATTTCTTCCTCTGATGAGAGTACTTCCTGCACTGAACTTTTTTTCAAACCAGCAGGACTGCTTTAGTTTGGGATGTATTGCAAAAAAAAAAACTTGCAGTTTACATCCACTACTGTCCAGATCGCAGACTGCACATAAAGATGGACTCCACTTCCTCCTAATGTACAAAAGTGAAGCCAAAATCTCCTGGATATGGGCGCTGTCATCTTCTAATTTTGGATTGGGTCGGTATCAAAGTCCCGCCCATATACAAGCCTGACCATTCCCACCTGTCAATCATAAGTCAGTCAGTCACTGTGACCCTCCGAAGTTTGATCGGTTCATCATTGAGTCCAAGTGGACGTTTAGGCCAAATTTGAAGACCCTCAAGAGGGACGGACAGACAACCCGAAAAACATGAAGCCTCCGGTCACCACGTTTGTCTCGAGGAGCCGATTTGAAAAGCTAACTTTGTCCCGTAAATATGTGATGTTACTAAGACCCTGTTTACAAACGGAGACATTTCCCTTCGTTTGTGCCCTTCGTTTACACGCAAACGGAGAATTCTCCTCTGAAACCGAGTCTTTCTAAAAACTCCGGCCAGAGTTTTAGACTTTTGAGATCTTCGTTTGCACGTAAACTGAGACAAACGGAGGTTTAGGCAGCCGAGAGAGAGAGAGAGGGGAAGTGATTGGTTGCTGTTTTCGGGATTCTGATTGGCTAACGTAGGCTTGAGCTTCTCGTGCATGCTAGAAATAGGACCGACGCCTACTTTTCACGTGACACGCGAGCGTGTTGGAAGCGTTTCCAGACAAAATAGAATAGGAAAAGATGTTTATATGTCGTTTAGACAAAAATACATATTAATAAATGACATGTTGATGTTTGAAAGTCTCGAGGTTTTGACCTAAATGCAGATATATAAATGTAATTTAAAAAAAATATTATATTTAACCCTTGTGTTGCCTTCCCGTCAACCTTGAAAAAAAAATACTGAACGAAATATTCAGTAGCCTACTTTGCGGTCAATACTGCCGACGTTGTCGTTGCTGTAATCATCATCAAATCAGTATATGTTGTCTTCCCCGTCGAGCATGATGCGACTTTTTTTTTTTAAAGTTTGTCAATATTTTTCTGCGTTTCTTTGACGTTTTTTTTTAAACTTTTCCCATGTTTTTGTCAATTTATTTTGACGTTTTTTGAATATTATTCCAACATTTGTCACTTTTTTCCAAGTTTCTGTCACTTTTTTGAAAGATTTTTCAACGTTCTATTATCAATTTTTCTTTAAATGCTATAAAATTGAATAAAAACACCCAAATTCAATGAAAGTAGTGAACTGATCATTTATTTAACTTGTGAAGAGCGTTGTATGGAACCATACACGTTATTTTGTTTTCAAATTTGGTTGAAAGAAACCCGAATTTCTGGCATAAAAACTTTTTCTTTCAGATTGGACCCGAGGACAACAGGAGGATTAAAGAAACACCAATAAACCAGAGCCCGTTTTTCTCCCATCCAGGAATGCTGTGTGGACTAGCCAGACCTTCCTCCGCAACGCTGTGGAGGAAGGTCTGGCAATGCAAGACTAGGAAAAAGGTTAAGAGGTCAACAAGAGGTCTTCAAATCAAAAAATAAGTGACATTTAAGGAGCACAGTGGGCGTTCTAATTCAACCAATTCATCAACTTCAGCGGTTACAGCTGCCTGATCATGATTTCTCGGGAAGGAAACCAGAGCTGACGAGACGAAAGCACAGAGTGAACGGGGAGGAGGAAGCTGTGGTCGAGCAAGATAGCGTTAGAGGAATAGAAGAAGAAGGATGTGATGTTCATTACTGGATTTTAAAGTGGGGAACACACTTTAGGAAGAGGGTTTTGCACGTATAGTACAGGGCTGCAGGAGAAGACCAAAACATCTCTAGCGCTGCCATTTACGATTAATCTACAGATTATGATTAATCTGCAGATTATTTTCAAGATTTGGTCACTTGGTCTAAATTTTACACCTAAAATAGTGAAAAATGTCTCTCCCCAGTTCCTCAAAGTCCAAGGCGATGTCTTGAAATTCCTTGTTTTGTCAGTCAAAAACCCAAAGATATTCAGTTTAATAACATATACAACAGAAAAGAGCAGTAAATATCCATAGTTGAGAGTCTGAAAACATGAAAAATTACTTAAAGCGCCCATATTATGCTCATTTTCAGATTCATAATTGTATTTTAAGGTTGTACCAGAATAGGTTTACATGGTTTAATTTTCAAAAAAAAACACCATATTTTTGTTGTACTGCACATTGCTGCAGCTTCACCCTGTGTTCAGGTCTCTGTTTTAGCTACAGAGTGAGACATCTTTTCTTCTGTACTATCTTTGATTGCACTCGCACATGCTCAGTAGCTCAGATCGTACAGCATGTCAGCTAGCTCCAGAGACAGTAAAAGAAAGGCTGTTTCTCCGACTTCAGTCAGTTACAAGGCAGGATTAGCTGGGAGACTTCTTCTAAACCAGGGAGCACATGGAAGTAGTTCTTTTGGAGATTAGGGTGAACCGTAAACCATTAGCGCTAGCATGCTAACGGTTGCATTTAGCCAGCTCGTTTCTGCTAGTGACGTAGAAAGCCGTGCAGGTTTTGAACTGCTCACCAGGAGACTGAAGGCAGGACACATTCAGAAGCTGTATCTCACTCAGAACAGCATGGATGGTTTTTTTCAAAGTTTGGAAGCACCAGAGACCCAAATAACACGCCAAATCCCAGAAAAAGGGATTTTTTCATAATATGGGCACTTTTTTATTATTAAAAATATTAATAATAAAATTAAGTTGGCGGTTATTTTTCTGTCGGTCAACTTATCGTTGCAGCTCTTAACAGATCGTCTCTTCACACTTTAGGGCCGCTTTTCACATTTCAATTACACCAAGAAGAAAGACAAAAAAAATAACATCCATTTGAAAACCAAGATTTATTTAGTTTCCTCCACATTTTCAAGGAAAAGCAAAAGTATTTCAGAGGTAAAATCGCAAATCACGCCCTGTGTGCACCACAGCAACAGCAAGATACATTAATGAGGAATATACAAACTGCTTTTTTTAAACTGCTGCTATCAAGTAAACAGATTCAGTTTTCTGTTTTTTTCAATCGAAAAAGTTGCCTGTAAAGTCACGACAAGCCTCTACTGTACATACATAAGTTATATAACAAGTTTTGTAGACTTTTAAACTGAACTCAGCATGCTTCAAACCAGCTCTTCTCCTCACTGGATGCAATATGATTAGGGTCTGGTATTTTTACGATTCAGATGCCGAAATGATTCTTGAAAAACTGGAAAATGACGTCAAAGATGTTTACCAGCGATCACGTACAGTGAACATTTAATATGCTTTTACGTCCGTTTTGGTGAGCCCAGAGGAGGAAATATGGCATTTTAAAAAGTAGCCTACATTTACGGTAGCTAGCCAACGGTAGACTACAGAGAAAGGGGGATATTTTTACGTCCGTTTCGGAGCAACAGAGGGAAAATATTTACTGAAATGATGGTGATATTTCAGACTGATCTCATAAAGTTTCCATATTTTGGAGTTTATGTCATTTGTGGTAATGTCTCATGTTTGTTTGTTGGTGTCATTAGTCCTATGTATGTTTGGATGTGTTTGGATATATGTGTACAGTACAGGTCAAAAGTTTGGACACACCTTCTAATTCAATGTGTTTCTTTATTTTCATGACTATTTACATTGTCGATTCTCACTGAAGGCATCAAAACTATGAATGAACACATATGGAATTATGTACTTAACAAAAAAGTGTGAAATAACTGAAAACATGTCTTATATTTTAGATTCTTTTTAAAGTAGCCACCCTTTGCTTTTTTATTAATAAGGTAAACAATTCCACTAATTAACCCTGACAAAGCACACCTGTGAAGTGAAAACCATTTCAGGTGACTACCTCATGAAGCTCATTGAGAGAACACCAAGGGTTTGCAGAGTTATCAAAAAAAGCAAAGGGTGGCTACTTGTTCAGTCGGAGGCAGGACAGTCGGGACTCACCCGGAAATGGGAAACAAGATGAGTTGACTAGAGTCTCTCAAAATCTGATGAAAATCTGTTAAACTGACCTTTGTTGATCTGAAATGAAGACAGATTCAGCAACTGCATCACGGCCTATTTCTCTCGTTTTTTCAGTGAACTATTTTAGTCCAATATGAGATATCGTATTCTGAACGAGCCGCCATGACAGTCGGGCTTTGAATTTCCGGAGAAACCAGACCCACGTGACGCATTCGTCCAATCAGCTGCCGGTTTTACTGGGCAACAATACAGATCAGCGCCGCCTGCTGTTATAGAGATGTATTACGTCTCATCTCTTCGGTGAGTTCTGAGGCACTTGTTGGACCAACTCGGGGAGACCGATCAGTTCGACTGGCTTTTCTGTCAAGGTCGGCCGTCTGGTTGGTGTGTAAGCAGCTTTAGTCAACGGAGGCCAAACGGCGTTGATAAACGCGCTGAAAAGCGATAATGCGTCCTGATAACACGCCAATAATGGCATACGAACTGGCGTGTCACACATACGCCACTTATTGAGATCAGTCTGGCGTAATATACGAATAAATGATTAAAATGAAATCTTGTAGTATCGCTTTTTGAGTAGGAGAATGAGAGCGTCGGTGCATCTTTTGTCCTCAGAGGATTAATTCATTCTTAAAATCTTATAATTTAATAAAACGTAACTCCGAGAAAAAGATCACAAACGCAGGAACGAAGAAGCCAAGGAGCGAACGGATATCCGACACAAATCTAAAGTTAAAAAAACACACAACGCAAGAACTAAACTTATCTGTAAATCAATCCCTTAAGTTGGGCTCTTAAACTGAACCCTTCAGTGAGTTCCTTCATCCGTTCCAATGCTGACGAGGTGTTAAAAAACCCTAGAATCTAACCTTATAATACAGAGATATATATACGTACCTTATCTGGGTCATGTAAGACTTCACACGATATACGACATGCCACAGACCGATGGGAACGCCATGAATACAACGGCTTTCAACATCGATTAAAAACACACAATTTGCGTCAACTTGTTTAGGATTTAAAAAGGACAATTTCTGCATCATTTGAGTTTTAGATTAATGTTTTGGTTTTCAATCCCTTCAAAAGTAGAGCTGCACCGATTAAAACTTTCTAGGCCGATTACGATTTTCTTTGAGTTAGGCCAGCCGATACTGATTTTAGCAGATTCCGATTTCATTTTTTCTAACGACTTTACAGCACACAGATATTTATTTTCTATCTTTTCTTTAATAGAACATGTTTCATGTCATGCAAAAGGTAACACGACAGGAAGTGGTTCTTGATGCCCAATCCTGCTTTCAGCACCATTTTTTGAGATAGTAGGCTACATTTACATCGCTACGTTTCGGTTGAAAAACTAATATCTTCTGCTACGTTTCCCCACCTCTCATTCCCCCTGCTCTGGTGTTTCCCCATCTCATTCCCCCTGCTCTGGTGTTTCCCCACCTCTCATTCCCCCTGCTCTGGTGTTTTCCCCTCTCATTCCCCCTGCTCTGGTGTTTTCCCCTCTCATTCCCCCTGCTCTGGTGTTTCCCCATCTCATTCCCCCTGCTCTGGTGTTTTCCCCTCTCATTCCCCCTGCTCTGGTGTTTCCCCACCTCTCATTCCCCCTGCTCTGGTGTTTTCCCCTCTCATTCCCCCTGCTCTGGTGTTTCCCCATCTCATTCCCCCTGCTCTGGTGTTTCCCCACCTCTCATTCCCCCCTGCTCTGGTATTTCCCCACCTCTCATTCCCCCTGCTCTGGTGTTTCCCCACCTCTCATTCCCCCTGCTCTGGTATTTCCCCACCTCTCATTCCCCCTGCTCTGGTATTTCCCCACCTCTCATTCCCCCTGCTCTGGTGTTTCCCTACCTCTCATTCCCCCTGCTCTGGTGTTTCCCTATCTCATTCCCCCTGCTCTGGTGTTTCCCCACCTCTCATTCCCTCTGCTCTGGTGTTTCCCCCTCTCATTCCCCCTGCTCTGACGTGTAGGGGCCTTATTTGCGTCTGGCGCAGGTGTGTTTAGGGTGTGTCCAAACCCACTTTTGCTAGTTTAACAGTGAAAAAAAAGGGTCTGTGCGCCGGGTGCCTGGTCCTAAAGGGTTGTTCTTAGTGTCTTCATTAATCAGAGGTGTGTTTTGGGCGAAACATGCAATCAACCAATCAGAGATCAGCTCCCATTCCCTTTAAAAGCCAGGCGCGTTTGGACCTTGGAGCATTGCTGTTATGATGGAGGATTTGCTGAGCAGGACGGAGAGACGTTCAGGATTAGAAACTGATCTGCTCGTGCGTGAAGTGAAAGTTCGCGAGTAGATCATATACGGCACGAGCATTGTGCCGCCAAAACTCCACGCGGTGAAGCAGGCGTTAAAATAACAACGAAAAGCTGCGTTATTGACTTTAGACCTGGTTTTTGTTGGTCAATGGCGCGATCACTTCCCGCTGCCTCGAGATAGCAATACTCCCAGAATGCACCTGAACACACCTCCCTGTAAGACCAGCACGCCCCAGAATGCACCTGAACACACCTCCCTGTAAGACCAGCACACCCCAGAATGCACCTGAACACACCTCTCTGCAACCAACAATTTCCACCGGTTTCCATTAAAGTCCATGTGTGTATTTCCACTGTCTGGTGGTCCACAGTCCTCCGGAGCAGATACACAGAGCTTCTATTTTTGCCGGACGCCGGAGAGCTCCGCAGCGATTCAGCGCAATTCAGATCACAAGCGAATACAGAAACATAATAAAACATTCGGTTAACTTTCAAAACTATGAAATATGATCTGCTCACGGCAGATCATATTTCCCTGCGCTACACCTCGAAAACACAGCACAGAGCTGTTTCCCCTCTCCTCCTCTGGATGGAAACTAACTGGTGGTGGTTTTGTGGCTCTATTCTACGTGAATTTGCGAGATCTCGTTGGGTCCTCGTGACTTCAGCTCTCAGTCATGGCCACAGCCGTTCCGCAACAAATCCGGACCTGGTGGGTGTTGACGTAGGGTTGGACGATATGGATAAAATTAAATACCTCGATATCGATACCGTAAAAATATTGTAGTGTTGACTATCGATGCTTTCACAAAATATTTACACAATGAGATTTTAGATAAATAATCATCAGTAATGTGGCTATAATGACTAAGTGGGTAAAAGGCAAATAATAGAACAGTTACAACAGTCTGGTAAGTTCAGAAAAGTTCATCACTTTACTGTAATGTAGCCTTTAAAACCAGGAAAAGATACTTATGGTCATATCACGATATCGAAAAGATAAGATGATATCTAGTCTCATATCACGATATCGATAATATCGATATAATGCCCAGCTCTATATTGAAGGACGGCTCAGCACGGAGCTGTTCTGCAACCAGTGGAAATTAGGAGTTAGACCAGCACCCCATGGGCCAAAGCTGGACTTTAGACCAAGTTTTGTTGGTAAATACGCCCAAAATGCACCTGAACACACCTCCCTGTAAGACCAGCATGCCCGGAATGCACCTGAACACACCTCCCTGTAAGACCAGCACGCCCAGAATGCACCTGAACACACCTCCCTGTAAGACCAGCACGCCCAGAACGCACCTGAACACACCTCCCTGTAAGACCAGCACAATTGACAATCGCGTCGGTCTTAAACTAGCAAAGACACTTGCGTCGGGCTTTGCGCTGTATATACAGTATCACTAATATCTTCATTGGAAGCTGCCATAAAGCTCCAGACCAAATAGTTTGACCTGATGACGGCCGGCTGGGATTTAAGACTGACTGAACATCCAATAGCCTCCAAATAAAATGCTTAAAACACCCGTCTCATGTTTAATGGACAGTACTACAGGGGCTGTTGCTTTTGTGCCATTTAGGTACAGTACAGGCCAAAAGTTTGGACACACCTCATTCAAATGCGTTTCTTTTTTTATTTTCATGACTATTTACATTGTAGATTCTCACTGAAGGCATCAAAACTATGAATGAACACATATGGAATTATGTACTTAACAAAAAAGTGTGAAATAACTGAAAACATGTCTTATATTTTAGATTCTTCAAAGTAGCCACCCTTTGCTTTTTTTATTAATAAGGGAAATAATTCCACTAATTAACCCTGACAAGGCACACCTGTGAAGGTAAAACCATTTCAGGTGACTACCTCATGAAGCTCATTGAGAGAACACCAAGGGTTTGCAGAGTTATCAGAAAAAGCAAAGGGTGGCTACTTTGAGGAATCTAAAATATAAGACATGTTTTCAGTTATTTCACACTTTTTTGTTAAGTACATAATTCCATATGTGTTCATTCATAGTTTTGATGCCTTCAGTGAGAATCTACAATGTAAATACTCATGAAAATAAAAAGGAAACGCATTGAATGAGACAAACTTTTGGCCTGTACTGTATCTCATTTTATCCTAAATGATAGATCTACAAATCATCTTGGTAAAGATCTTTTTTAACATATCGTCCTGTTTCAACAATCAAAAGGTAAAATAACAGATCTCAATTGTGTTAAACTTCAATAATCTGCACATTGATAGCTGTATTGTAATTCTGAAGGGCCCCATTTCTTCTACTTTCTGCTCAAAAACTCCGCTCGAAAACCAAAAAACGTAGCAATGTAAACGTAGCCTTAGATCCACGGTGTTATTTCTTCTTCCCGCCAACGGCCATTTTCTCCTCCGCCACCACCACGCTCTTCTCCCTCCTTACTACTGGCGCACTCGTTCGCTCACTCGCTGCCGGAGCTTTCAGCTGGGAAGCGTTGGGCTTCCTCTCGAGCGGCTCCGGTTTCTTCACCGCTACCTTCGCGAGCCTCTCGGCCTCCATCTTGTCCCGAGCAGCTTTGTCTCTTCTCTCCCTTTCCTTCTCCAGTCTCAGCTGTTCGAGTCTCTCCATCCTTTCCTTCTCCAACTTTTCTTTCTGTAGTCTCTCCCTCTCCTGAGCAATTCTTGCCCTTTCCCTGGCCACGTGTTCTCTCTCCATCCTTTCCTTTTCTTTGGCTATTCTCTCTTTTTCCATCCTCTCTTTCTCCCTGGAGATTCTCTCCCTTTCTTTGGCAATACGTTCTCTCTCTAGCCTTTCTTTTTCTGCACTCTCTTTGGCCATTCGTTCCTTCTTTTGCCTCTCCTTTTCGGCCCTCTCTCTCTCCACCCTCTCCCTTGCGATTTTCTCTCTTTCTTTGGCGATGCGTTCCCTTTCCAGCCTCTCTTTTTCTGCTCTTTCTTTGGCGACTCGTTCCTTCTCTTGCCACTCTCTCTCTCTGGCGATTCTCTCTCTTTCCTTAGCGATGCGTTCCCTCTCTAGCCTCTCTTTCTCCGCTTTCTCTTTGGCAATCCTTTCTTTCTCCAGTCTCTCCCTCTCTGATCGTTCCTTCTCTGCCTTCTCTCTGGCTATTCTCTCTCTTTCTCTTATTATGCGCTCCCTCTCCATTCTCTCCTTTTCTGCCCTCTCTCTCTCCAGTCTCTCTTTCTCCCGTTGTTCCCTCTCCGCCTTTTCCTTCTCCACCCTCTCTCGTTCCCTGGCAAGGACCTCTCTCTCCATCTTTTCCTTCTCCACCCTCTCTCGTTCCCTGGCAAGGACCTCTCTCTCCATCTTTTCCTTCTCCGCCCTCTCTCGCTCTAATCGTTCCCTCTCTTCTCTGGCCGCCTTTTCTTTGGCCAATCTTTCAATCTCTTGTCTCTCCTTTTCTGCCCTCTCCCGGGACAACCTTTCCTTCTCCACCTTCTCCTTTTCCATCCTTTCTCTTTCTGCCTTCTCCTTCTCTCTTGTCTCTTTCTCCATCCTTTCCCTTTCTGCCTTCTCTTTCTCCATCCTTTCTCTTTCTGCCTTCTCTTTCTCCATCCTTTCTCTTTCTGCCTTCTCTTTCTCCATCCTTTCCATTTCTGCCTTCTCCTTTTCTATCCTCTCCTTCTCGCTCTTCTCTTTCTCCATCCTTTCCCTTTCTGCCTTCTCTTTCTGCATCCTTTCCCTTTCTGCCTTCTCCTTCTCTATCTTATCTTTCTCCATCCTTTCTCTTTCTGCCTTCTCTTTCTCCATCCTTTCCATTTCTGCCTTCTCCTTTTCTATCCTCTCCTTCTCGCTCTTCTCTTTCTCCATCCTTTCCCTTTCAGCCTTCTCCTCCTGTATCCTTTCCTTCTCTTTCTCCATCCTTTCCCTCTCTGCCTTCTCCTCCTCCACCCTCTCTGCCTCCCTCCTCCTCTCCTCCCTCAGCTGCTCCTGTGCAGCCTCCAACGTCTTCATCTTCAGCTCCCAGGCCGCCTCCTTCTCCTCCTCTTCCTCGGCGAGGAAGGCCCTGATCTCGGCCAGCGCGATGCGAGCGATCCTCTTGGCCTCCATCTTCTCGTGGATCATCCTCAGCTCTTCCCCGAGAGCCGAGCGCAGCCGGGCGCCTCCGACGGGCCGCTCTGATGTTTGGATTTAAGGAGGAACTTCATCACTCACAAGCATGACCCAACCGCTCATCGACTTGTTAACGCCAAGATCACACAAAGCAATCCAGGAAGTGTTAGAAAAACATCACTGTTAGAGGGCAGGCTGTGGGGGTAAGTTTCGCTTCAGAACTCGAAACCTGGGTGCCCAGATAGCTCAGTTGGTAGAGCGGGCGGCCATGTGTAGAGGTTTACACCTCGACGCAGCGGACCCGGGTTCGATTCCGGCCTGCGGACCTTTGCTGCATGTCATTCCCCCTCTCTCTCCCCTTTCACTTCTTCAGCTGTCCTATAATTAAAGGCCTAAAATGCCCAAAAAAATAATCTTTAAAAAAAAAAAAAAAAAAAAAAAAAAAAAAGAACTCGAAACCTCCTATAGCGCCATTTTGATGCTACCAAGCCATCACCTCCCGTTAGCATCCCATTGACTCCCATTCATTTTTACGTCACTTTGACAGCGAATAACTATAACTATAATCCGTTGTTCATTTCTAAAGAAACACGACAATGTATAAAAGGCTCCATTACCTTGTACCTCACGTTATGGCTCCGTAGAAGACGCTTTTATAACAATAGGCTAACGATTGTGTCATAACCACGAGACTTACTGTCACACAGTAGAGGAATTACCGTATAGTACAGGAGAAGCTCACAGGCAGTTTGGACTTCCATTAGCTGTTTAGGTTTAATTACTAATGTTAACTAGCATGTTAGTGATCAGTAATTAGCCTGTGTCTATGTTATCTCCTTACATATACCTACGCTCTCCGTCTCTGTAAGATTGGGAATGATTGAGATTTCTCTCGGCACAGCTACCAGAAGACTTCACACTTTCAGACACGTTGCTCACGTCACATCTACGTTGGAGGCTGCTCAGTAAAGCAAGAGATCACCGGAAAAGTGCTTCTAATATCCTTCACTGGTCTCCGTCCAGAGCATTTTATATATATACTGTCTATGAGGCTGTCTCATTAACCAAATGGAATGGACTCTTCAGAAGAGGTCATTATCTTCACTCGAGTTTCTGCACGAGCAAAGTCACCGGACACCACAATCTTCTGAACATCGTCATACTGAGAGATCCAGAGAGAGTTGTGTGGAGCTGAAAGTCTTAATTAGCTTTGTAGCAACTCATTAGGCAACGGCTTGAACGTAACGGACGTTAATTCATATCAAAAAAGTTACACGCTAAAGCTTTTTTTTTTTTTTTTTTTTTTTTTTTTTTTTTTTTTTTAAACGGTATTTGGTACAGCCGTACTTTTTTGCCGGGGAGTTTGTTTCCCGGGGAAAACTAAACTCTTTCACCCAGGAAACGAGTGTTCGTTCCTCAGGATTGTTTTAACCCAAACCACCATCTTTTTCCTAAACTTAACTACCGTATTTTCCGGACTATAAATCGCACTTTTTTTCCTACTATGGCTGGTCCTGCGACTTATAGTCATGTGAGACTTGTATATCAAAATATATATAATTTAACATGTTTTTACATGTTAATTCATACTGAAAACGGTTCCGTCTACAGCCGCGAGAGGGCGCTCTAGGCTTGTGACAACTATATGCTCCTCCTAAAGACAAATGAGAAAGAAAAGAGATAACAAACTGCAGGTAGTAAAATATGCAGCCCCGAAAACAGTAATCGAGCAGCAGAAAGAAAGTTTGAAATGAGGGAGAAACTTGTGAGGGAGACTGGCGAAAAGGTGACTCTTACTGCAATGAAGAAAACAAAGAAAGCTAATCGGCTAATCGCGGGCTGAAAGCTAGATGGTTGAACAACGTGCTGCCGGGAGGGGCTTGTCAACGGTGCAGTTACGTCTCCACGTCCTGGTAGTTCTTCTGTGTGCTATTATATAGTTCAATAACTGTTAATGTGTGTGTGTGGTGATAGACAGATGGTTTATCCAATCAGCTAACCAGGATTTTCAGACAGCGGTAGCCCTAATTCTGTTAGCCGCTCGCTAATGCTTTTCTTCTCTTGGATCCTTCTTTTAGAATATGGTCCAGGAACCTGAAATGGGGCTTTATTTATTCCTAAATTCTTGTTACACAAACGGCAAATCTCCTTTACCGACATGTTGCTAGCTTGCTGAGCTAACGAGCTATGCTTTGCCTGCAGCAGCAGGGGCTTGTGGGGCTTTTGTATCTGGTTGATTTATTTTCACCAACTATAGATGGTAGATAGACAGATGGATCTGATTTTGGTTGATTTCCCAGATGGATATGCCACAAACAATCCATCTGGGCGGAGTTAGTGTGTTGTTATGCCCAGTTTGCCATTTAGTACTGTACCATAACGTTAGTACAGCCATGAAAGCAACAAACAAATAAACAGGATCAACGGAGACCAGAGATGTAACAAAGAAATGAGATGCATTTGAAAGATGGCATCGATGATCTGATTGGTTGATTTCAGAGGCAAATCACAGTACATGCTGTTAAATAATCTGTTAAAGCACAACAAAAAAAGCAAAGTCTTCGTGAATCACAACTAAAAACTAATAAACTGATAGAGCTTAAATGTATTAAATGCCCCTTTTCATAAAAATGCATTCTTAAATAACTTATGTTGGTTAATATTATCCATTAGTGATTTTTCCAAATTGCTTATTTTCTTTTGAACACCGGCCACCTAAAAGTATATTACATTTTCAGTTAAATAAAACCAATAAAACCAAAAAAAAAAGCAGCAAATTCTCATCTTTCTGGAGGCTGAAATCAGCTCATATTATTGATCCTTACATGATGATTGCATTATCAACTATTAGAAATGTCATCCATAACTTTTTTCGGTCAACTGACTTACTAATTTACAAACAGGAATAGATGATAGGGTTGCGCTGATGTCTTTTGACTAATTCAGCAAATTAAATGCCTAAAACAATTCAATAAACTTCTTAATATTGATGCTGAAAATTATATTCAGATCCAATATTGCCATAAAAACGCACTGATCTAACGATACAGAGATATTAAAGTGATAGGTACATTGGTGTAAACAGCATTTCATTGATATTATTTGTGATTATTATTCGTATTTGTGAGTCTGCAAGGCATTCAATCGTATAAAAATGGAACACACGGCATATCTATGTTGTCTATTTTGTCAATCAGATGTTAAAGCAAAGCCGTGCTGCAAGATATCAAGTCACACCCAAAGAAAAGTCTTAATTTCAGACGTGCAGACGGCAGGTTTCTGTACCTCGGGTGGTGTTCTCTCTAGCAGCCTTCTCTTCTGCTTCAGCTGGGTATCAAATGTAAGATGATTTATTCACACGGTGAGTTTATTTTCTGCTCTCGACAGTCAGTAAATAAGTCAAATTCACATCGACAGATGGATACGACAAGGGAGTAACGCACAGATAATAAGTCATACACACACACACACACACACACACACACACACACACACACACACACACACACACACACACACACACACACACAGAGAGAGAGAGAAAAGCACACACACAGAGACAGACACACACGCACAAGAACAAACACACACACATACAGGGAGAGAGACACGCACACACACACACACAGAGACAGACACACAGATACACACACACAAACAGATACACAGAGAGAGACACACACACATTCACACACACAGAGAGAGAGACACACACACGCATGCACATGCACACACACACACACACACACACACACACACACACACACACACAGAGAGACAGACACACAGATACACACACAAAAACAGATACACAGAGACACACACACACACACTCACACACACAGAGAGAGACACACACGCACGCATGCACACGCACACACACAGAGACGCACACACACACACACACACACACAGAGAGAGAGAGAGAGACACGCACACGCACACACACACAGACAGACAGACAGACAGACACACAAAGACAGACCGACACACACCCACAGACAGACAGAAAGACAAACACAAACACACACGCAGACTCACGCACGCAAACACAAGCAGACAGACACACACAGACACACACACACACACACACACACCTTTTCTCAGCCTGTCTCTCCTGACAGCAGGAGCTTTTAACTTCTTTTCATCTGAGCAGAACAGAAAGAACAGAAAGTTAATGAAAGCTAACAACTCTGTGTGTCGAGTTAAAATGTCGCCTGAAACCAAACGTGTCCAATTTAAAAGAGAAAAAATAGAATAATAATCAAATCACTGATTGCGCACGTTCCCACACTTGTACATACTTTCCATGTACTCCCTCTCTTCATTGACACTCATATTTTTGCCTAAATATGTCTGAATTAGCAGTTTAACTTGTCGCCAACCTAACCGTAGTCTCCCAATGCCAGACCTTCCTCCACAGAGCTGCGGAGGAGGGTCTGGCTAGTCCACACAGCATTCTGGGGATGGGAGAAAAACGTGCTCTGGTTTATTGGCATTTTTTTAAACCAATCACAATCATCTTGGGGCGGGGCTAAACTCCAGACGGAGCCACGGTGTCTCTGCAAAATAGCCCCTGGAAGGAACTTGTTTTGGTAAAACACGTGTACGTTCAAAAGTAGTTTTAGTCGTGCAACAGAAACATCAGACTGGACCGACAGTCTAGCTAGGGACATCTGCCTGAATATCCAGCAGCAACGGAGCAATCCCACAAGTGAAACGTCATGATATAGACCAAGGGTCACCAACACGGTGCCAGCGGGCACCAGGTAGCCCCCAAGGACCACATGAGTAGCCCTCTGTTCTAAAAATGAAAATTGAATATTGATATTATCTGTTTCCCACCTTGTTAAGTCATTGTTGATAATTATTATGAGAAATCGTTAACATGATCAGTGTCTTCACATAGATGAGTATCATTAATCATTAATAATCATATATAACTAAAGGCAAACTGAGCACATTTGTTATTTCAGAAGAGTGTATCAAACTGGTAGCCCTTCGTATGACTCAATACCCATGAAGTAGCTCTCAGTTTCAAGAAGGTTGGTGACCTATACCTAATTAGGTATAGTCTATATTATAGACTATACCTAATTAAAGTAATAAAACTAATTAATTACCCTTTTGGAATTTTTGTCACTTTTGTCGCCCTAGTGTTGCTTTCCTTCTTTCTAATGTGTTTTTATTACTATTTTTGACCTATTCTTGCCTTACTTCCTTCTTTCTACAGTCTTTTCCCAAATTTTTGTCGTTTAAAATCAGCATTTAAAAGGTCCAATATGTAATATATTTTCTGTAATAAATCAAAAAATGACACCAATGCCTCAACAGATATTAAGGAAACATGTTAAGCTGAAATACTATCTTTTCTGACAACAATGCTAATGTCAGTATTTTTCCTCTTGGATCCTTCTTTTGGAATATGGAGTGGGAACCTGAAATGGGGCTTTATTTATTCCTAAATTCTCGTTACACAAACGGCAAATCTCCTTTACCGACATGTTGCTAGCTTGCTGAGCTAACGAGCTATGCTTTGCCTGCAGCAGCAGGGGCTTGTGGTTGTATTTTCATACGCTTTGTGTATCTGATTGGTTGATTTGGCCATCTGTCTATCACCAACTATAGATGGTAGATAGACAGATGGTTTATCCAATTAGCTAACCAGGATTTTCGCCCCTTCCCAAAAGTTCTCCGACGGTAAGTTCCCAGATGGATATGCCGAGCAAATGCGAAGCGATCCATCTGGCGGAGTCAGGTTAGTGTGTTGTTATCAACGGCCCAGTTTGACAGCCAGGCCGGGTTGCCAGATCTACCAGTAAACCCGTAAACCCAGCTCGCTACAGCTGTAACGTTAGTACAGCCATGAAAGCAGCAAACAAATAAACAGGATCAACGGAGACCAGAGATGTAACAAACCTGTCTTGGTAAATATTGGAGATGCATTTGAAAGATGGAGACAGCTTGGAGCCCCAAAAGGACGCAGAGTTGGCGAATTTTCTCCTGAACAGGTTAGCATTAGCTTCAGGCTAATTTATCACAGCTACAAGGGATGGGCATTTTATGTAATTTCAACCTTTGTGTACTCACATTGAATTATGTAGCTAGAGTACCCGAGTTGGTTACTCGCAAAAACAATTGAGACATAGCCAGTAAAGTGATCCTGACTGGTCCTGGCTAACGCCTCCATGCTAACCCTGCTAACTGCGAACGTTACCGGGGAAGACCAGGCAAGCGGGCCATGGCTGTTGTCAACGTGTAGTTCAGCGGCCGGAGCCGACAACGGTGAGTTATTTTAAGCCGCAAGAGGGGGGCTGTAAATCGGTAATCAGTAATGTCTGGCTATGTGAGACTAGCGTCTAACGTTAGCTACTCCGCTGTGCTGTGAAGTAATGTCTGGCTATGTGAGACTAGCGTCTAACGTTAGCTACTCCGCTGTGCTGTGAAGTAATGTCTGGCTATGTGAGACTAGCGTCTAACGTTAGCTACTCCGCTGTGCTGTGAAGTAATGTCTGGCTATGTGAGACTAGCGTCTAACGTTAGCTACTCCGCTGTGCTGTGAAGTAATGTCTGGCTATGTGAGACTAGCGTCTACCGTTAGCTACTCCGCTGTGCTGTGAAGTAATGTCTGGCTATGTGAGACTAGCGTCTAACGTTAGCTACTCCGCTGTGCTGTGAAGTAATGTCTGGCTATGTGAGACTAGCGTCTAACGTTAGCTACTCCTCTGTGCTGTGAAGTAATGTCTGGCTATGTGAGACTAGCGTCTACCGTTAGCTACTCTGCTGTGCTGTGAAGTAATGTCTGGCTATGTGAGACTAGCGTCTAACGTTAGCTACTTTTAAACACTATCTGTCAGTATTACATATTGGACCTGTAAATGTTTTCCAGGTCCAAGGCTGTTGTTTAGTAACTCTACTGCTGACATCGCTGTATTTTTCTTCTTTATATAGAATTAGTTTCTACGAAAAATGTTTTGCGCTGGTTAGCATGACTTAAAAAAAAAAAAAAAAAAAAACAACAGCTTGAAGGGGGGACATTTTTTAAAAAAGCTTGAGAACCACTGCCCTAGACGCCATTTTCATTCAGATATCCAGAGCTCAGAGGTCAAAGGACCCCTTTGAATATGGTAACCAAGGTTTTCCCTCGCCAAAATGTTGCCTATTATTGTAGCGTTAGTTAGCCATGTTCCCAACAAGCTAGCATGACATTGTTCACACCAAATGGATTACTTAGATCAGAGGTGTCAAACTCAGCTTCACAGAGGGCCAGGCTGGAAAATGAGAATCACATCAAGGGCCAGACATGTAGATTATTGACATGTGTTTATTTAAGAGAAAAAGTCAAATATTGTGACTGTGTTATTATTGCATGTCTCATATATACTGTAGTCTTCTCACTTACATTTTGGGCCTCATAAAGCCCCAAAAAAGTTCCTCAGCCAGTGACAAATATGTTGAAAAAAGTTGTAAAAAGGCAAAAAAAATAGCGTCAAAATGGTCTGAAAAATCGAATCCGCTACAGCCTTTAAATGACATTAAAGTCAGCCTAAAAGATTTGGGGCTTTTGAGAAAACATTTGAGGCTGGATGGCCCTCAGAGTTGCTCTTTGGATGCTTTTATATAGGCCTTAGTGGTCCCCTAATACTGTATCTGAAGTGTCTTTTATATAGACCTTAGTGGTCCCCTAATACTGTATCTGAAGTCTCTTTTATATAGACCTTAGTGGTCCCTAATACTGTATCTGAAGTCTCTTTTATATAGACCTTAGTGGTCCCCTAATACTGTATCTGAAGTCTCTTTTATATAGACCTTAGTGGTCCCCTAATACTGTATCTGAAGTCTCTTTTATATAGATCTTAGTGGTCCCCTAATACTGTATCTGAAGTCTCTTTTATATAGACCTTAGTGGTCCCCTAATACTGTATCTGAAGTCTCTTTTATATAGGCCTTAGTGGTCCCCTAATACTGTATCTGAAGTCTCTTTTATATAGGCCTTAGTGGTCCCCTAATACTGTATCTGAAGTCTCTTTTATATAGACCTTAGTGGTCCCCTAATACTGTATCTGAAGTCTCTTTTATATAGACCTTAGTGGTCCCTAATACTGTATCTGAAGTCTCTTTTATATAGACCTTAGTGGTCCCCTAATACTGTATCTGAAGTCTCTTTTTATATAGACCTTAGTGGTCCCCTAATACTGTATCTGAAGTCTCTTTTATATAGATCTTAGTGGTCCCCTAATACTGTATCTGAAGTCTCTTTTATATAGACCTTAGTGGTCCCCTAATACTGTATCTGAAGTCTCTTTTATATAGGCCTTAGTGGTCCCCTAATACTGTATCTGAAGTCTCTTTTATATAGGCCTTAGTGGTCCCCTAATACTGTATCTGAAGTCTCTTTTATATAGACCTTAGTGGTCCCCTAATACTGTATCTGAAGTCTCTTTTATATAGACCTTAGTGGTCCCTAATACTGTATCTGAAGTCTCTTTTATATAGACCTTAGTGGTCCCCTAATACTGTATCTGAAGTCTCTTTTATATAGACCTTAGTGGTCCCCTAATACTGTATCTGAAGTCTCTTTTATATAGGCCTTAGTGGTCCCCTAATACTGTATCTGAAGTCTCTTTTATATAGGCCTTAGTGGTCCCCTAATACTGTATCTGAAGTCTCTTTTATATAGACCTTAGTGGTCCCCTAATACTGTATCTGAAGTCTCTTTTATATAGACCTTAGTGGTCCCCTAATACTGTATCTGAAGTCTCTTTTATAGAGACCTTAGTGGTCCCCTAATATTGTATCTGAAGTCTCTTTTATATAGACCTTAGTGGTCCCCTAATACTGTATCTGAAGTCTCTTTTATATAGGCCTTAGTGGTCCCCTAATACTGTATCTGAAGTCTCTTTTATATAGACCTTAGTGGTCCCCTAATACTGTATCTGAAGTCTCTTTTATATAGACCTTAGTGGTCCCCTAATATTGTATCTGAAGTCTCTTTCCCGAAATTCAGCCTTGGTGCAGAATTACAGCCATTAGAGCCAGTCCCACAATGAGCTTTCCTAGGATGTACCATTTCTGTGTCTGTCTCTCATGGGTGGGCCAAATTCTCTGGGTGGGCAAAGCAGAGAAAGGGGAGGTAACCTTGCTCCTTATGACCTCATAAGGAGAAGATTCCTGATTGGTCCATCTGAGCTTTCATTTCCTCAAAGGCAGAGCAGGATACCCAGGGCTCGGTTTACACCTATCACCATTTCTAGCCACTGGGGGACCATAGGCAGGCTGGGGGAACTCACATTAATGTTAAAAAAACCTCATAAAGTGAAATTTTCATGACATGGGACCTTTAAGAGTGTCGTCTGCAAACTGCATCATCACGCAACAATAATACAACAAATAGGACAAAAAAAAGGAAGATGAATTCATACAGAAAAATAAGTAAAGTAAAGGTGACTAAAGATTTTTACAGAAATAAATAAATAAATAAATAAATACATACATTTAGAAACGGACGTGGAGTATATTTTGGAACTTTAGTGTAAAAGATGTGAAACCACATTCATGGTTTATGGTCTTAATAGGATATGTTCCAGTGTTAAAACATTAAAAGAATAATGCATTTTATCATCCTAATCTTGGTGAACATTTACACAAATATCAGTATAATATAATGTGAATATGTCGTAGTTTCTTCTCTCCTCTGAAACAGTAAACTGAATATCCACATCAAATCAACTAAAATTCAATAAAGTAACTGCATTGTTAAATCAAAAGGACTTCGGGCAGTTTAAGTAGCGCTCGGCCAGTTTGTCATCCATCAGGTCCGCTGCACCACAACAACCCCCTCATCCCGCTCCAGCTGGACCGGGCGACACCAGTCTGATCCTCATTGGTCAGCAGTGGGACCAGGGAGCCTCGCTATTGGCTGCGGCATTAGCCTACAGGCAAACGCTAGGGACGCCGGCCGGCCAAATGAGTCAAGAGAAGTTAAAAATAATACAAAAATAACGGCAAGAGGATTGAAAAAGGAGTCAAAAACGTCGGAAAATCTGCAAAAAAAACCCCCCAAAACTTCAAAAAGTAAAAAAAAAAAAAATAAATAAATAAGAAAAAATATAGTTGAAGCACGCTCCAAAAATTTCTTAATAAACACAACAAAAAAGATAAGTCGAAATAAGTGACAAAAACGTAAAATAAACCCAACAAAATCAGCTGACATCTTGGCCAGGGCACCCGATTGGTTCGGACCGGCTGCAGGCTCTGCTTTCTGTCTTCCTATTGGTTCTGGAGGTCCAGTAGGACCCCCGTCACCTCCTCGTCCTCGGAGGCCGGGCCTCCTTCCTCCCGCGTCTCGGCCGGCACCTCCTTCTCGCCGCGCTCTACCGGCGACGCCACTACATCGTAAAGGAAGGTGAAGAAGCCGTACAGCCAATCAGAGCCCTCGTCTGCTAAAATATTAAGAACTTCCTCAAGAGACTCCACGTTCGCACTACCACCGCCATCTTTGGTCAAGCCTGACGAGAGAGAGAGAAGAAGAAGAGAGGGAGGGAGGGAGGGAGGGAGAGAGAAGGAGGGAGGAAGGGAGGGAGGGAGGGAGGGAGAGAGAGAGGGAGGGGGAGAGGGAGAGAGAGAGAGAGAGAGAGAGAGAGGGAGGGGGAGAGGGAGGAGGGGAGAGAGAGGGAGGGAGAGATAAAAGGAGGGAAAGATGGAGAGCGGGAGGGAGGGAGAGAGAGCGAAAGGGAGGGACGAAGGGAGGGATGGAGAGAGATAAGGAGGGGAAGAAGGAGGGAGGGAGGGTGGGAGGGAGAAAGGGAGGGAGTGAGGGAGTGGGAGAAGGAGACGGAAAGGTAGGGGGGGGAGGAAGGGAGGGAGAGAAGGAAAGAGAAAGGGAGGGAAAGAAGGAAAGAGAAAGGGAGGGAGAGAGGTAGAGAGAGAAAGGGAGAGAGGGAAGGAGGGAGAGAAGGAGAGGGAGAAAGGGAGGGAGAGAGGGAGGAAGGGAGGGATGGAGTGAGATAAGGAGGGAAAGAAGGAGGGAGGGAGAGAGAGGGAGGGAGGGGGAGAAGGAAAGAGAAAGAGAAAGGGAGGGAAAGAAGGAAAGAGAGGAGGGAGGGAGGGGGGGAGAGAGGGAGAGGGAAGGAGAGAAAGGGAGGGAGAGAGGGAAGGAGGGAGGGAGATAGAGGGAGGGAGGGAGGGAGAAGGAGATGGAAAGGTAGGGAGGGAGGAAGGGAGGGAGAGAAGGAAAGAGAAAGGGAGGGAAAGAAGGAGAGAGAGGAGGGAGGGAGAGGAGAGAGAGAGAAAGGGAGAGAGGGAAGGGGGAGAGAAGGAGAGGGAGGGAGGGAGAAAGGGAGGGAGAGAGGGAGGGATGAGTGAGATAAGGAGGGAAAGAAGGAGGGAGGGAGAGAGAGGGAGGGAAGGGGAGAAGGAAAGAGAAAGAGAAAGGGAGGGAAAGAAGGAAAGAGAGGAGAGAGGGAGAGAACGGGAGAGAGGGAAGAAGGGGAGAGAGGGAGGGAGGGGGGAGAAAGGGGAGGTAAGGAGAGAAAGGGAGGGAGAGAGGGAAGGAGGGATGGAGATAGAGGGAGGGAGGGAGTGGGAGAAGGAGACCGAAAGGTAGGGAGGGAGGGAGGAAGGGAGGGAGAGAAGGAAAGAAAAGGGAGGGAAAGAAGGAGAGAGAGGAGGGAGGGAGAGAGAAAGGGAGAGAGGGAAGGAGGGAGAGAAGGAGAGGGAGGGAGAAAGGGAGCGAGAGAGGGAGGAAGGGAGGGATGGAGTGAGATAAGGAGGGAAAGAAGGAGGGAGGGAGAGAGAGGGAGGGAGGGGGAGAAGGAAAGAGAAAGAGAAAGGGAGGGAAAGAAGGAAAGAGAGGAGGGGGGGGGGGGGGAGAGAGGGAGAGGGAAGGAGAGAAAGGGAGGGAGAGAGGGAAGGAGGGAGGGAGATAGAGGGAGGGAGGGAGTGGGAGAAGGAGACGGAAAGGTAGGGAGGGAGGAAGGGAGGGAGAGAAGGAAAGAGAAAGGGAGGGAAAGAAGGAGAGAGAGGAGGGAGGGAGAGAGGTAGAGAGAGAAAGGGAGAGAGGGAAGGAGGGAGAGAAGGAGAGGGAGGGAGGGAGAAAGGGAGGGAGAGAGGGAGGGATGAGTGAGATAAGGAGGGAAAGAAGGAGGGGGAGAGAGAGGGAGGGAAGGGGAGAAGGAAAGAGAAAGAGAAAGGGAGGGAAAGAAGGAAAGAGAGGAGAGAGGGAGAGAACGGGAGAGAGGGAAGAAGGGGAGAGAGGGAGGGAGGGGGGGGAGAAAGGGGGGAAGGAGAGAAAGGGAGGGAGAGAGGGAAGGAGGGATGGAGATAGAGGGAGGGAGGGAGTGGGAGAAGGAGACGGAAAGGTAGGGAGGGAGGAAGGGAGGGAGAGAAGGAAAGAAAAAGGGAGGGAAAGAAGGAGAGAGAGGAGGGAGGGAGAGAGAAAGGGAGAGAGGGAAGGAGGGAGAGAAGGAGAGGGAGGGAGGGGGGGAGAAAGGGAGGGAGAGAGGGAGGAAGGGAGGGATGGAGTGAGATAAGGAGGGAAAGAAGGAGGGAGGGAGAGAGAGGGAGGGAGGGGGAGAAGGAAAGAGAAAGGGAGGGAAAGAAGGAAAGAGAGGAGGGAGGGAGGGGGAGAGAGAGAGAGGGAGGAAAAGCAGAAAGGATGGAAGCATAGGTAGGGATGGAAAAAAGAGGAAAGTAGAAACAAGGGTGAAGCAAAAAAGGGGTTGAAAGGCAAAATGAATATTGAATGAGAAGGAGAGAGGAAAGGCAGAAGGAAGGAAGGAAGGAAGGAAGGAAGGAAGGAAGGAAGGAAGGAAGAAAGGAACGAACGAACGAAGGAAAGGAGGAGGCACAAAGGAATGGAGAGCAACCGAAATAAAAACAGGGCAAAAAAATAAAGGGTGATGAAGCGGGAAAGAGAAAGATATCGAGTTAAAGAAGTCTCATATGAAACAGACAACCAATCAGCTTTCACTTCCTGTCTCAGTCTCGTCAGGCTCCCTGGCGGCCATCTTGACTACGTCTGGATTCTGCTGCATCTCGACCACTAATTACCTCTGTCTCCGCTACGCTAGGGCTACGCTACACTAGGGCTACGCTACACTAGAGCTACACTAGGCTAGGGCTACGCTACGCTAGGGCTACGCTAGCGCTGTCTAACGGTTAACGTTACCTGCTGTCAAGTGTAGTGTTAACTAGCTAACGGTAGCCTAACGTTACCTGCTGTCAAGTGTAGTGTTAACTAGCTAACGGTAGGCTAACGGTAGGCTAACGTTACCTGCTGTCAAGTGTAGCGTTAACTAGCTAACGGTAGGCTAACGGTAGGCTAACTTTACCTGCTGTCAAGTGTAGCGTTAACTAGCTAACAGTAGGCTAACGGTAGGCTAACGTTACCTGCTGTCAAGTGTAGCGTTAACTAGCTAACGGTAGGCTAACGTTACCTGGTGTCAAGTGTAGTGTTAACTAGCTAACGGTAGGCTAACATTACCTGCTGTCAAGTGTAGTGTTAACTAGCTAATGATAGGCTAACGGTAGGGAAACATTACCTGCTGTCGAGTGTAGTTTTAACTAGCTAACGGTAGGCTAACGTTACCTGCTGTTGAGTGTAGTGTTAACTAGCTAACAGTATGCTAACGTTACCTGCTGTTGAGTGTAGTGTTAACTAACTAACAGTATGCTAACGTTACCTGCTGTTGAGTGTAGAGTTAACTAGCTAACAGTATGCTAACATTACCTGCTGTTGAGTATAGTGTTAACTAGCTAACGGTAGGCTTACGTTACCTGCTGTCAAGTGTAGTGTTACCGTAACTAGCGTCCCGTGCGGCGATGTTTCAGTTCCCTCTAACGTCAGTTTTTGATGCATCAGAGAGAAGCGCAGGCATTTAAGGGGCACCTAAATAAGGCACCGAAATCCGCGTTGCTATTCGGTCCATAAAGTTTGCAGGTACGATAAGAACCTTATGGGATGGGAATGATTGTTCCAGGCATTAGTCAAACCGTCCCTTCGAGGTGTCCATTGTCAGGTATTAATGGATTTACTGTCGTCCATTAATACCCGACAATGGACACTAGGGCCGTGTTCGATTGAAGAAATTCTTAGTCGACTAACACTCATTCAACTGTACCGACTAATCAATTAGTTGATTTAATCGACAGAGTTTCTCCGCAAAGAGTTGTGCTAAAAGGATTGCACATATTGAATAAAATAGCCTCCTTTGCATATTTAAACACAACATTTCAGGAAACGTGTAATAAAACAAATAACTGCCTTAATGAAAGTAATCAAAGTAGGTTTCACGGTGATATCCATCAGAATTCTTGGGTTTACCAGAGATGTGCTCGTACGTTTCTTGGAAATAAGCCATTCAGCATGAATTAAAAGGATAAAACATGACTAATGGACTAAAGAAATCTAAGTTGACTAAGACCAAAACGACCGATTAGTCGACTAATCATCTAAGAGGGAGCAGCCCTAATTGACCCCTCGTCGGGCATTAGTCCAGGCTGCTTTTACACCTCCTATAACATCAGGAGGCGCCCACTCTTTCTGTGAACATCTCCTCGAACATTGTTAATCACGCTGCAGATTTTTACTTGTAACAGGCAACGAAAACGCGAGTGATCACTCACTGCGGTAGTTTAGAGTTCACACCGCAGTAAGTCAGAAGACTGGTTACTGTTTTAAAACTGAGGCACTGGGACACAACCGTAAACCACATCAGTCAGGCTTCACACGCACAAAAACAGGAGAGAATAAATGAAAATGAAAGTGGACTTGCCGAGCAGAACTTTAGCATCTTCCACGTCAAAGTCTCCGTCTCCGTCTGTGTCGTAGGCTGTCAGTTTCCCTGAAAGAGGACGAGAGGAAGACTGAGTGACCCACACACAAACACACTAAATGGAAAGTTTTAAAGAAATAAAGGTCAACCCCTTTTGGGAAGAAGTTGTAGAACGCATAGGGAAAGAGCTAGGTTTTATTATAAAGTACAGGCCAAAAGTTTGGACACACCTTCTCATTCAATGAGTTATATTATTTATTTTCATGACTATTTACATTGTAGATTCTCACTGAAGGCATCAAAACTATGAATGAACACATATGGAATTATGTACTTAACAAAAAAGTGTGAAATAACTGAAAACATGTCTTATATTTTAGATTCTTCAAAGTAGCCACCCTTTGCTTTTTTATTAATAAGGGAACAAATTCCACTAATGAACCCTGACAAAGCACACCTGTGAAGGTAAAACCATTTCAGGTGACTACCTCATGAAGCTCATTGAGAGAACATCAAGGGTTTGCAGAGTTATCAAAAAAAGCAAAGGGTGGCTACTTTGAAGAATCTAAAATATAAGACATGTTTTCAGTTATTTCACACTTTTTTGTTAAGTACATAATTCCATATGTGTTCATTCATAGTTTTGATGCCTTCAGTGAGAATCTACAATGTAAATAGTCATGAAAATAAAATGGAAACAGATATGAATGAGAAGGTGTCTCCAAACTTTTGGCCTGTACTGTATGTAGAAATGCACAAAATGGGGTTCAAATCGAAAACAATTTTTTGGGTGGAGGATGCCCAGACCCCATGTTTTATGTCCCCCCCCCCCCTCATTTTTGAAAGTTACACTCTTGCCTGAACCAGGCTTGTACCCAAGTCTTTCAAACGTGAAGCTGATATTTTAACTTTATTTCAACCGCTGTTAGTGTGCCAGACTAATGCAGAAGGGGAAAGAAAGAGAAGCAGCTAAATTCGCCATAACTAAGAGCGTAGAACAGCGCATATTAATAGCAGCTCATAAACAGAGTGTGTCACAGTGCAGAAGTACGAACTATTCACTTGAAAACTGTGAAGTTGTAGGAAGAGGAAGGATGTGGTGGTGTTTGTAACTGTAATGCTTCACACGTCGTCGGTCATCCTTTCTGACTCATCAATCCACAAATACTCCACAAAAATCTCATTTCAGAATCTGAGTCCATAGCAGCTGCGAGGTGTCTGGACTCCGTGGCCACTAAATAACGTCACGTTACATTACCAACACGTAGGCACCCAATAAACCATCACATTATCACTAGGGGTGGGGGAAAAAAAATATGCAGTATTGCCACGAAAATATTATTTCGATATTTTTCGTGGCAATACTGTATTGATACACAGATGCCAAGTATCTCTTTTATGATGTACAGTACAGGCCAAAAGTTTGGACACACCTTCTCATTCAATGTGTTTCCTTTTTATTTTCATGACTATTTACATTGTAGATTCTCACTGAAGGCATCAAAACTATGAATGAACACATATGGAATTATGTACTTAACAAAAAAGTGTGAAATAACTGAAAACATGTCTTATATATTTTAGATTCTTCAAAGTAGCCACCCTTTGCTTTTTTTGATAACTCTGCAAACCCTTGGTGTTCTCTCAATGAGCTTCATGAGGTAGTCACCTGAAATGGTTTTACCTTCACAGGTGTGCTTTGTCAGGGTTAATTAGTGGAATTATTTCCCTTATTAATACAAAAGCAAAGGGTGGCTACTTTGAAGAATCTAAAATATAAGACATGTTTTCAGTTATTTCACACTTTTTTGTTAAGTACATAATTCCATATGTATTCATTCATAGTTTTGATGCCTTCAGTGAGAATCTACAATGTAAATAGTCATGAAACTAAAAAGGAAACACATCGAATGAGAAGGTGTGTCCAAACTTTTGGCCTGTACTGTATATGTTGGTCAGTCTGTCTGCTTGACAATCCTCATTTTGCAGCAATACAAGTGAAGTGAGATGAACAAACAGAGACATGTATCTTTTTAGATAAAACGGATGTTGACAAAGTTTTCTTTTGGGGACATCATTTGAAATTGGGAAAAATTTGGAAGTTGGAAAAAAGGTAAATACATTGCAATATATCGCAGAATATTGCAATATGTTTAAAATCGCAATAATATCGTATCGTGACATAAGTATTGGGATGATATCGTATCGTGAGGCCTCTGGTGACTCCCACCCCTAATTATTGACGACTGGTTAACAGAGCACAGCGCAAGTTATACTAGTATTCTAATGGGTAACACTTTACTTGAAGGTATCGACATAACCGTGACATGACACTGTCATGACACTGTCATGAACGTGTCATAAGCGTTATAAACAAGTCACGAACGTTTAGGACTTCTGTCATTAAGTGTAATTCGGTTTTTGTCGTGACAAGTTGACATTGTTTGGGTCGTCTTGATTATGACAAGTTGACATTAATCAAGGGGACATCACCAGAAGTCGTCTTGGTCATGACAAGTTGACATTAAATTAGTTTGGGATGTCTTTATAATGACAACTTGACATTAACCAGGTTGACATTACCAGAGGATGTCTTTGTAATGACAACTTGACATAATGTCATCTTGTCATGACCAAGACAACTCCTGGTAATGTCACTTTGATTAATGTCACTATACATTACACTACTGCACTGAGTGCAACTTGCACTTACATCTTTATTAATACTATTTAAGTAGCTGTACATTTCCCAACTTGTACATAATAATAATAACAACAACAACAATGTATACTTTATTAATTCCGCAAGGGAAATTACAATATTTTCACTCTGTTAATATTATACACATTACACACAGGCCTGAATTACAAACACATGCTCAGTACCTATATATGCACTAATGGAGAGATGTCAGAGTGAGGGGGCTGCCCATGGAAAGGCACCCTGAGCAAGAAGAGCCTCTCCAGCTACCAGTCCACCACCATACTTTTGTCTGTATGGGGACTTAAACCAGCAACCCTCCGGTTCCCAGCCCAACTCCCTACTGGCTGAGCTAATGCAGCCCCATACGTTTATAAATTCTTCTGCCGTAGCACTGAAGTTTCCCAATTTGGGGGGGTCAATAAAAGTCTGAAATCATCTAAATCATGGGAAAATAGGGTCCAGGTTGAAAGATATGAAACACAACTGTTCATGCTGCCAGTGGTGAATAGAAACCACTTTGCATGCAGTTCACAGGGTAGTTGTCAGAATCGACCCTAAATGAAACCCTGTGGCCATTTCTGTCGGTGATATGAACTAGTAACTAGTAATCTGATTTGCATGCAGCAGGCAGCACTTTCGTTATAGTTTCTAGTTGCAGCGAACACGACGATAAGAAAACCCAACGCTAAAAATTAAACAGATGATACCAATCATCTCGGCCATGCTGTAGATATAGATAGGGGGGAATTAGAGCTGGGCAATATATTGATATCGTGATAGGAGACTAGATATTGTCTTAGATTTTGGATATCGTAATATGGCTTAAGTGTCGTCTTTTCCTGGTTTTAAAGGCTGCATTACAGTAGTGATGTACTTTTCTGAACTTACCAGCGGTTCTATTATTTGCCTTTACCCACTTAGTCATTATATCCACATTACTGATGATTATTTATCAAAAATCTCATTGTGTAAATACTGTGTGAAAGCACCAATAGTCAATTACAATATCGTTGTGGTATCGATATCGAGGTATTTGGTCAAAAATATCGTGATATTTGATTTTCTCCATATCGCCCAGCTCTAGGGGGAATTATTTTAACTTAACTAATTTGGGGATGACAGTAGCTCAGTCCTTAGGGAGTTGGATTACGAACCGGGGGGTCGCTGGATCAAGTCCCCGTGTGGACCGAAGTACTGTGTGTGGACTGGTAGCTAGAGAGGTGCCAGTTCACCTCCTAGGCACTGCCAAGGTGCTCTTGAGCAACCCATTGAACCCCCAACTCTGACATCTCTCCATTTATATGATAGCATGTAATACACATGTGCCAAACTCAAATCCGGCCCCCTCGCAGATTATGACCCGGCCCTGCATATCAGTTAAGGTTCACAATACATTTTGGCCCACCTAGTTTTTGTCACTTTTTCTGACGTTTTTGGGCACTTTTTCCTGACTTCTTTAGGACTTTATTTCGACCAAACTGTACGTGAGAAGACTATATGACACGTGCAATAATACAGTCAAAGATATTTGTCGATTAAATAAAAGCCTATCAATAAAGTAAACATGTCTGGCCCTTGATGTGATTCTTATTTTCCAGTGTGGCAGGGAAAATTGTGAATTAGTTTTGGTAACAGGACGGAAGCACACAGTGTAATGCGGAGCTGTGAAAATGCAGTTTTAAAATCTTGAGACCATACCTTGTAAAACTTCAGAAAAGTTCATGCGG
>NC_041352.1:25305175-25317675 GCF_004354835.1 Perca flavescens
AAATGGCTCGCTAGTGCCACCTACAAAGTAAAAAAAATTGAGCCCCTGCAGTGTGTTTAAATCACGAAACTTGGTACACATATGTAACATGTCCAGATGTACAAAAAACGTCATTAGAGCCATACCCTAAACCCAACAGGAAGTCCACCATTTTGATTTCAAAGTTCGAAAATTAAGTGCAATTTTGGCCATTTCCACACCGTCGTACTTTAACAAACTCCCAGACATGGGGGACTCGAGTCACATGACTTGACTCGAGTTAGACTCGAGTCGCAAATTTTAGGACTTGAGACTTGCTTGATTAACATTCATAAAAGACTCGACTTTGACTTGATATTCATGACTTGAGACTTGACTTAGACTTGAGTCAAATGACTTGAAATGACTTGATTTTCTGTTTAATAAATATATTTTCCCCCTCTGATATTGAGGTGGAGTTGATTTTACGATTTTAGTGCTATTGCATGCGCAGTAAAATAATAACCTGGATAGTTCCATACAACGATTCAATTTGATAGCATTTGAAGAAAATAAAATTATAATAAAAACTTTGAAAAAATTGACAAAAATGTCGGAAAGAGCTTCAAAAACGAGGGGGAAAAAAAAAACAAAAATAGTGCAGAACAAACTAGACAAAAACATCGGAAAAAGTGACAAAAAATACTTGGATAAAAATAAAAGGTGTCAAAAATGTCAAAATTTGGACCCGGAAAAACAAAAAGTTGCATGGTCAACTGGAAGACAACACCAAGAGATGGAATATCAACCAATAGGAGTCGCAAGAGCTGTTTTGTTATCTCACAAAAGTGAGTACACCCCTCACATTTTAGTAAATATTTCATTATAGCTTTTAATGGGACAACATTGAAGAAATTACAATATGCTACAATGTAAAGTATTAAGTGTACAGCTTGTGTAACAGTGTAAATGTGCTGTCCCCTTAAAATAACTCATCCTGATAAAGTTCCCTTGGCCTTTGGAATTAAAATAGCCCCTCATCATCACATACCCTTCACCATAGCTACAGATTGACATGGGGTACTTTCCATAAAATCATCTCTCAATGCAAATCAAACCAGCTATTAGGCTAACTGACATAAAACCATGCCAATCTCTAGGTATTGTGAAATTTTATACAAGCTGTACACTTAATACTTTACATTGTAGCAAAATGCCTAAAACGCTGGTATCGGTATTGGGAAGTACTGGAGTTTATGCACCGATCCGATACCACGTAATAAAGCCCTAAAGAAAATCTACATTAAAAGTAGTTTATTTTTGTTCTTTTTCCGTTATAACTGATTGTCAAACTGGAGAATAAAAGAAAGTTCTGGGGCATTCATTGTTTGTTTGTTCATGTTTCACAAAGAGTTTAACCTGAGCCAGACAGACAACAAAGATAGAAATCATATCACATCCATACAGGGATAGTAGTATACAGCTGTTAAAACATAATAAAATATATGACACACTGGTATCGGATCGGTACTCGGTATCGGCCGATAAGCAAGTTCAGGTATCGGGAAGCAAAAAAGTGCTATCGGGCCATCTCTAGTTGTCCCATTAAAAGATGTAATGAAATATTTACTAAAATGTGAGGGGTGTACTAACTTTTGTGAGATACTGTACATGCAGGAGAAACATGTGGCGCCTATATCCTGGGAAAGGGTTATTTACTGCTGTGATGCAACACAAAGACATCCGCAAGGTTTTAAAACTAAAATTTTATCCAGAGATAAAAAAAAATAAAATAATAAGTCCCATTCACGCTCTCAAACACCATGTTGGAGCTCTTCAACTTCAAGTTTTGGACAGACATCGGTCTAAAGATAGACAACTGTGTAGGAACGCATCTAGTTCTTTGATCAAAACAACAACAACAAAAAGGGGACAAAACCGTGGACGAAAATGTAAAACGAAGGCAATCTATCCAATCACAGAGCTTCAACAGCTGTTACTTGTGCTTGTAATGGCTGATGGGCGCCATGAACAAAATACCCCAATATGATAATTCAGATTCATTCGGCAACTATGACACATTTGGTTTGAACTACAACGGCGAAGCTTTTGAATACAGTACAGGCCAAAAGTTTGGACACACCTTCTCATTCAATGTGTTTCCTTTTTATTTTCATGACTATTTACATTGTAGATTCTCACTGAAGGCATCAAAACTATGAATGAACACATATGGAATTATGTACTTAACAAAAAAGTGTGAAATAACTGAAAACATGTCTTATATTTTAGATTCTTCAAAGTAGCCACCCTTCTTCCTTCTTTAAAGGAACACGCCAACTTATTGGGAATTTAGCTTATTCACCGTAACCCCCAGAGTAAGACAAGTCCATACATACCCTTCTCATCTCCGTGTGTGCTGTAACGCTGTCTGACGGCTCCAGCATTAGCTTAGCCTAGCACAGATCCTGCAGGTAACTGGTTCCAACTAGCCTAGCCTAGCACAGATCCTGCAGGTAACTGGTTCCAACTAGCCTACTGCTCCAAATTGTGACAAAAGTGACAAAACAACACAAACATGTTCCTATTTACATGTTGTGATTTGTAGAGTCATAGTGTGTACAAAAAACAACGTAACATGAGACACAGCCGTCTTCTAACAGTAAACAAACTGGGAACTATATTCTCAGACAGGCTTGCTGCAAGCATATCACTCCGCCCAAGTACTATATTCTTCCGCCTGAGAATATAGTTCCCGGTTTGTTTACAGTTAGAAGACTGCTGTGTCTCGTGTTATGTTGTTTTTTGTACACGCTGTGACTCTACAAATCACAACATGTAAATAGGAACATGTTGGTGTTATTTTGTCTCTTATTGGGAGCAGTAGGATTACTGGAACCATTCACCTGTATGTTCTGTGCTGGGCTGATGCTGCTGGAGCCGTCAGACAGCGTTACAGCACACACGGAGATAAGAAGGGTATGTATGGACTAGTCTAACTCTGGGGGTTACGGTGAAGAAGCTAAATTCCCAATAAGTCGGCGTGTTCCTTTAAGAATGACTTCAGTGCCGTTGTTTGTTCTTTTCTCAAAGAAAAGCTGAACTCCAAGTCTTCCAGAAAGCTGATTCCAAAGAGCGCTGTTCGCCACCAGCAGCAGCAGCCGCCATCTTCTTTGTTTTCAAATAGCAGGGAATACACGCAGGACAAAAAAATAATCTTTAAACACTGTCTAGCAATGCCAAACCAGGCCAAATAGAAACCATGCCATGCCTAATCAGGATTTTCCCTGGATCAAATTTCACTCAAGACTTCCTGTGGCTCCTTTGCTACAATATAACATATAAAAAAAAGGCTTTTATTGTGAAAATAAGCTACAGGATGTACTGAGTTTGCATTAAAAGCATGTCATACAGTGCACCAAACCACATCAAACCACATCAAAGCAAATGATGTTGAGCTACAAAACAAACACAAGTCCTACAGATATATCCAGCAATGTCTGATGGAGCTTTACTCCTCATAAGCACACCCACTAACCATGCCAAACCAAACCAATCCATGCCAAACCAAGCTCAAAAACCTTTCCAACCTGTCTCCTGGACGTCAGGCTGCACTTCCTCCTTCGTCTTTGCGACCTCCTCCTCAGTAACACCTCCTAAGCGAGCCAAACCAGGCCAGATAACAGTGCGGGGTAGCGTTAAAACATTTTCAATACCGGTCCCGATACCAATACCATGACATCCACACCGGTTCCTAAACGACCTATATACCATACCTATTTCATATAGCAAAAATAAATCAAATTGTCTGCCATCGTGTGCAGTTTGTTAGCTGGCTAGTTTATCCCTACGACACTAGCCTAGCCTACTGTATGTATGAATGAATGAATGAATGAATGAATGAATGAATGCAAAAAGAAATTACAACAGTAAACATTACGGCACAAATCTTTTTATTTATGCTTCAGCTCCTACTACGTGAGCCCAGTCTCTGCGAAACGTTGAGTGTTCCTGAATGTCTCACAGCCAATCACAGACATTGGTAGATCTTGGTAAAAAGCATGCTGCGTGCTGATTGGCTCACTGACGCTGATATAAGGTCTAAGGTAATTTGGTATTGAATATGGGCTGCACGATGTGAGAAGAATACGCGATAACGATATTCCTTGCGATAAATAAAACAGATATTAAAGTGTACTCAGTTTTCTGCTGCTTTCAGTATTCTGCTAAAACGAATAAAAAGGAATTTCCAACTTTATGTTAACATTTCATTGAACGCAAAAAAACACAGCTAAAGAAATAATGACAGTTACATTTTAAAGTGCAGTTTTTTGCCGATATTTTCTTTGAAATAACACAAGAAAATTGGAGTGTCTTTCGCGAAACATCGCAGACTTTCGCGATGCGTTTACTGCGGCAGCTGATATTGCGATGATGATAAAATACGAGATATTGTGCAGCCCTGGTATTGAATGACGAAGCATTCCCCCCATACTTGATACTAAGAGAGATTAGAGTGGGTCTGGGGGAAGGTTCGTTCACAGCCCATTTCCAAAAGGGGCCGTCACCCACGGACGCCGCTGAAATGCCTCTGGACGCAATTGGATAGTCCTTCGACCAATCAGAGCGACGGAAAAACAGCTCAACCAACGAGCATGTTGCAGAGCCCGTTCACGGAAATTCAAAATCTGCTTCAATGCCGCTGCGTTATCGTGGGAAGCCCGTTCAACGGTTGTGATTGGTGCCTCAATTTGGAAAAATTGGAAATGGGCTCGAATGGGCTCTCCAGAAGGACTTCCAGAGCAAATCCGAAATTTGCCGGAAGTTTGTCAGGGGTTTCCCAGACTACTAAGGAGGCAATTCGGTCTGTGATCAAATTCGGTAACCATAGACAGTATATATAATGGACCACCAGACCCCGTGTCTCTGGACCAGGAGACCAGTGAAGGATATTAGATGCACTTTTCTGAAAGTGTGAAGTCTTCTGGTAGCTGTGCCGAGAGAAATCTCAATCATTCCCAATCTTACAGAGACGGAGAGTGTAGGTATATGTAAGGAGATAACATAGACACAGGCTAATTATTGATCACTAACATGCTAGTTAACATTAGTCATTAAACCTAAACATATAATGTAAGTCCAAACTGCCTGTGAGCTTCTCCTGTACTATACGGTAATTCCTCTACTGTGTGACAGTAAGTCTCGTGGTTATGACCCAATCGTTAGCCTGTTTTTATAAAAGCGTCTGCTACGGAGCCATAACGTGAGCTACGAGGTAACGGAGCCTTTTATACATTGTCGTGTTTCTTTAGAAATAAACATCGGACAAATAGAGTCTTTAAACGCTTCAGATGTAAAGTTATTCGCTGTCAAAGTGACGTCAAAATGAATGGGAGTCAATGGGATGCTAACGGGAGGTGATTGCTAGGTAGCATCAAAATGCCGCCATAGGAGGTTCGAAACCAAATCTAACTGGGTTAAACTTTACTCCTAACACCGATCCTACCTGTCTCCTGCACCGCAGGCTCCGCCTCATCCTGTATCAGAGGCTCCGCCTCCTCCTCATAGACCTCCTCTTCAGTGAACACCTCCTCCTCCTCCTCCTCCTCCTCCTCTTCGGCGTGGATCTCCTCTACGGGAGCGGAGGAGGGGGAAGGAGGGTAAGAGGAGCCATAATGACGGTAGCGCTGCATGGACCGTCTCTGATCTCAGCTGAAACACCCAAAAAAAAAAAAAAAAAAAAAAAAAAAAAAAAAACAGGGCCGAGCTGGGCCAGAACCAGGCCGGACGGCAGATACACACCGTCGGCTGCACACTAAACCACCATAAAAACGAATTTAGAATATTTATTTCAGAATATAAAGTGACGAACACACGATGTTTAAGTACCAGATAAAACCAGATTGGAAAAAAAGACGAATTAAAAAGCAGCAAAAAAGTACTTAAAACTTTCCAAAAAATAAATAAAGTAGGCCTACTGCACAAAAAGTTTATAAAAATACAAGTACTGAATCGAAGAGGTGGCGCGAAGAGATGAAAACAATCCCAAAGAAGAGATATTCCAAAGTTTTGATCGCCCGATGAGGAAACAAACAAGGAGGACAGAAGGTGTCTGAGCGGAGAAGGAGAAAGAGAGAACTCCTCCTCTTCCTCTCAGCACTACAGTCCACCGTTAGAACCTGATCCACACACTATTATTAGAGCTGACAAACCCTGGGACACTCTGTGAGTGTGTGTGTGTGTGTGTGTGTGTGTGTGTGTGAAATGCCAGAGAGGACAGAATAGCCCACCAAATAACCTTGACACTTGTTTGTTCTCACACACACACACACACACACACACACACACACACACACACACACACACACACACACACACACACACACACACACACACACACACACACACACACACACACACACACACACTAATATTCAGACAATTACAATGGATAACAATAACTCAAACACAACATATGAGATCAACTTGTGGTAGCGCGCACACACACACACACACACACACGCACACACGCACACTATTTGCGGTGTTGTGACTAACTAGCATATGTGAGAGGAACAAAAGTGTATTTTAAAAATATATTTTGCAATAAACATGAAGCCAGTCTGAACTGGAGCTGTGCAATTATTCAAATTTACATTTTGGGTCCTAGCGATCACAAAACCTTTATTTTGCACATTACATTTTTGCAAGTGAACTCTTATTTTGTCTTGTGTGTGTTATGATTAAGAGACAGAGAGGGAGAAACATACTGTGTGTGTGTGTGTGTGTGCATGCGTGCGTGTCTGTGTGTGCATTTGTGTCTGTCTGTCTGTGTGCGTGTCTGTGTGTGCATATGTCTGTCTGTCTGTGTGCCTGTGTGTGTGTGTGTGTGTGTGTGTGTGTGTGTGTGTGTGTGTGTGTGTGTGTGCATATGTGTGTGTCTGTGTGTGTGTCTGTCTGTGTGCGTGTGTGCATGCGTGCGTGTCTGTGTGTGCATGTGTGTGTCTGTCTGTCTGTCTGTGTGCGTGCGTGTCTGTGTGTATGTATGCATGTGTGCGTGCGTGCATGCATGTGTGAGTCTGTCTGTGTGTGCGTGTGCACGTGTCTGTCTTTGTGTGTGTCTGTGTGTGTGTATGTATGCATGTGTGTGTGCATGTGTGCGTGCGTGCGTCTGTGCTTGCATGTGTGTGTATGTGCGTCTGTCTGTGTGTGCGTCTGCCTGTGTTTGCATGTGTCTGTCTGTCTGTCTGTGTCTGTGTGTAAACATACAGCAATGTGTTGGCAAAAATCTAAAACTATGGCCACAACTAACAATTATTTCCATCCTGGATTATTCTGTTGATTAGATAAGACAGGACAAAATGTTCACATTTAAGAAGCTGGAATCTGTGAGTTTTTAACTTTTTTCATAAACAATGACTCAAACCGATTAATCGATAATCACAACACATTTGCAGGTATCAAAAAGTGACAACAAAGATGGAGATGAAAGAAAGTTTAGCAAGCAGGTTTCACACCCACAGACATAACAGTAGGCCTTAGCCTATTTATAATATGTTTGTACCAATTAAATGGGCAACATTTAACTATGTTATGATTATGGAATAACCTAAAATGTGTGTGTCAGGTTTATAAATGTGTATGAAGAGAGTTTATCAGAGTTTGTTGGCTAAAAACAGTCAAATGACACGAGAACATCAACAACTAACTGCTGTCTCATAAAAAGTTGATAGCTTGTTAGCTAATTGTTTGCTGACAATCACCTCTGGTAGCTAGGTTAGCTTAGCGTCATTTACAGGGCTGCACTTCCATGCTACCGCTGGACAAGCATGTAAACAGTCCCACAGAGCATCCCTTGATTTAAACTTAGCCATTCAGTTAAGTCGGATAGCTGAAGTAATCTATATTGTGGATATTTTGACAGCTAGCAAAAACAACAAAAAAGGCTAAACTAGCCCAGTTTTCTTATATCGCGTGAACGTCAAACCAGACTCCATTCAGAATGATGTCAGTTTATTACACTCTTCTTTGGTGGCAACGCAAATACTTACGAAAAAACGAATTAGGAAGTGTGTATAGATGTATGACCACCACTGCTGAATTCGGCATGCGTAAAATACACAAACTGTCTTTACTTAAATACAATCTTTGGTTTTACTGCGAGTTGAGACTGCGTCTGAACGCCCAGTAGGACTCACTTTCGGAGACCATGGGAAGCACGGGAGATCCAACTGTGAAAGCTGTAGTTCATGTTGCATGTTGTATGTTGTGTCGGTATGTTAGCCGAATTAAAGAATGTATATGAATAATTCCTAAAACATCTTTGGTTTTGTTCTGCCAGATATATATCCTTACCGATATGGAAATCAACTTTAAAATTGCAGGAAAATGAAATGGAAATATGTACAGAGGGCATTCAGGCGCGTCAGAGAAACTAGCAAAGAAAGGGTACTGACCTTTTTTGGAGTGGGTTTTGGGAGTCTTTTTCTGGGCCATTGCTTCGCAAATTCGCGGATGCAATTCGTCAGTTGTGCAGCTACGAACTAACAAGCTAACTTAACTGTAATTATGACAAAAAAACATACACAAAGTACGCGCTCCTTGTCGCTTTACGTGTCTCTGCTCTAACTGATGAAGCTACGAGTTGTCCAAGAAATAACGTCCACACTTGGATACCAGCAAAGCCAAAGTCCATAGTAACCGTGATTGGCTTAATATCCGACCAATCAGAGCCAGAGAATCAACTCATGGGCGGGACCAAAGGCGGGATCTCGTGATTTTGGACCAATCGGGTTGCGGTATAGCTTCCCAGCGTCGTCCCTCTCTTTGGAAAGGAGCAAAAACGTGGCAGCAGCAGAAGAGGAGTTTTAAACATCTGGGGCGGAGAGCAGACGTGACATATAAAGATAAATAATGACTAACATTTTAATAAACTTTAATGGTAAAGTTAATGCATTAAAGCGTATGTCTTTTAATGGCATTTAAATGACAAAATACAGTAGAATATACTCCCATCGAAATATAACTATAACTTTACTTCTTTTTCAGTCTCTTCCCCCCCTTTCATTGGCATCATAAGGATGACGTCATGATCATTCATCATCATTATGCCTCATCAACAACATCAGCAACACATTTTTATAATTAGTCTTTAGTCTTAGTATTAGTCTTTCTCATCATCTTCAGGTTCTATTACAAATAATGAGCTGATACAAAAAGTGAGCAGCTCCCCCTACAGTATCTTAACATGAAGTGCCATATTATTAGTATATTGTATGTAAGTTTGCATTTATCATGTGTATCTACATGCGTAAAACTTTGTATGAACATAAAATAATTCAAATTACTACGAAATAAACTGAACAATGTTAGACGGACATGGAAAAATGTGTCTCTGAACAAAGGATGGTCAAAATCAAAAGTCCCAGTCAGTATCTGGTGTGGCCACCAGCTGCATTAAGTACTGCGGTGCATCTCCTCCTCGTGGGCTGCACCAGGTTTGCCAGTTCTTGTTGTGAGATGTTACCCCACTCTTCCACCAAGGCTCCTGCAAGTTCCTGGACATTTCTCGGGGGGGCATGTGAATAGGGGAAGAAATAACTTGAGTTAAAACAATAAATAGTGACTGTTCAGCTCTCAAGTCAGTAGTTTAAAGGCCCCATGACATGGTGCTCTTTGGATGCCTTTATAGAGGCCTTAGTGGTCCCCTAATACTGTATCTGAAGTCTCTTTTATATAGGCCTTAGTGGTCCCCTAATACTGTATCTGAAGTCTCTTTTATATAGACCTTAGTGGTCTACTAATACTGTATCTGAAGTCTCTTTTATATAGACCTTAGTGGTCCCCTAATACTGTATCTGAAGTCTCTTTTATATAGACCTTAGTGGTCCCCTAATACTGTATCTGAAGTCTCTTTTATATAGGCCTTAGTGGTCCCCTAATACAGTATCTGAAGTCTCTTTTATTTAGGCCTTAGTGGTCCCCTAATACAGTATCTGAAGTCTCTTTTATTTAGGCCTTAGTGGTCCCCTAATACTGTATCTGAAGTCTCTTTTATATAGGCCTTAGTGGTCCCCTAATACTGTATCTGAAGTCTCTTTTATTTAGGCCTTAGTGGTCCCCTAATACTGTATCTGAAGTCTCTTTTATATAGACCTTAGTGGTCCCCTAATACAGTATCTGAAGTCTCTTTTATTTAGGCCTTAGTGGTCCCCTAATACTGTATCTGAAGTCTCTTTTATATAGGCCTTAGTGGTCCCCTAATACTGTATCTGAAGTCTCTTTTATATAGACCTTAGTGGTCCCCTAATACTGTATCTGAAGTCTCTTTTATATAGACCTTAGTGGTACTGATTACCAGGGCCCAAGGGGAGAGAGGGCCCTTGAAAAGTCTGGAATATATTTGATTTTACCTGGATATTTTTATTTCCTAATAACATTTCATAATGCATATCAGATGAAATGTAAAGTTAGTGTATTTGCTGAATAACTTGGTTGATTGACCCACTACATTTTGTATATAAAAAGGTCTCACCCCCTTGCTAATGTGCCAAATGGTTTAGTCCATCTGCACGCATTACGTTAGCTAGATCAGTTGAGAGCGTCTGGTGTAGCGCAAACTTCAGCTGTAGAAATGTCTTTCTCAAAGAAAGCCAGATCAGGCTACCAAAAAGAAAGGAAAGACAGGAGGAGGAGGAGAGAAAACAGAATGAGGGGAAACAATTGGTAACTGACTTTTTTTCAAAGAAAGGTGAGCACTAACTAGAAAACCAAATCAATGCTGCTAAACTGCTTGAATATATCTCCGTGAATGTTAGTGCTAAAAACAGACTGAGACAACCCTTATAAAGAGCAGAACATGCACTTGATCATTTGGTTATACATGTAATCTGAGGTAAAGACTAAATACATAAACACTAACAATGCTGTTTGCATACAATTGTAATAGCCTCATTTAAAACATGTTTAATTTTAAATGAATAGGCTATAATGTCTATAATTAGCAGTAATAGGCTAATCAGTGTCATAGGTAGCTTGGTAGCTCATCGGTAGATACATATCATGTCAACATTATAGTTATGTCAGATTTAGTAGAAACAAATGTTAACATTGTGGAACACATGGCCCTCAGTTTCAGAAACTGTCCCACCAGGGAGTGGCGTAGCAACAGACCCCTCATCCTCCTCTTTGGATTTGAGACAAGGTGAGCTTATATCAAAATTAAAGCAAACCATGTTTAGCTATTTTGACTGAAAGGTGTTTAGTAACACTAACATGTTAGTGTGTTTTATTATATTAGGTTAAAATTAGGATAAGAGGTTAATATCAGATGTATCTTTCATAGAGAAAGATGATGGAGAACATCTGATTGAGGATGATGGGAGTGAAGACAGCAGGGAGCTCTGAGCACAGTGTGGAAATGAGAGATGAGGAACTGGAAAGTAGCCAGAGCAGTGCAGACCAGTTTTTGCCAGAGGATCCAGGACTATGGACATGCTCTGCTGTGGGCATGCTGCAGCAGATGTGTAGTTTTGTGTTTCCACCTCCGATGTAGAGCAGCGTAGCCTACAGCCACTTCCCTAAACTGTCTCATTCAGAGACCAGAGACCCAAACAGGGCTCTGAGTCTGTCAGGAGGTCTGACATCTACCGTCTCAGCAGAGATATCACGTACTGCACAGCAGACTATAGCGCAGGTGGATTATTTTCTGAAATATAGTGACTTTATTCTTGTAATAGCTTATGTATTATCACTTTAATTTTCTCAAAATATCACGACTCCTCCAAACCTCAGAGAACACAGATGAGATATGCTGTAGTTTGAATGTGCACTAAGTTTTGAACATGAGCAGAAATCTTGCTCCAACACATCTGAAATATTACAGTCCAGGGGTTTATTAATTGATAAACATTAATTCATGTATCATTCAGGTGAATAATTTTAATATGCACATTTAAGGAGGTTACTTCCTCAATAAAAGAAGCAAAAGTGGGAAGAGTAAATGATGCCTAGGCTACATGTGTTGTGAATCAGATATATTTAGAAAAGTCGATCCAAAGGAGAATAAATAGTTGAAAGCAATACAGAATGCCTGAGAGCCTTACTGCAAAATATTCCATTATGTTTTTTATATTTGGATTGTAATCTATGTTTCCTTTTAGATAAACATATTTCCAGTATAAATTGTTTCAGAAAAAGGTAAACAAAAATAAGTGCATAAAAATTCACCAGAATGCAGGAAATTAAGTATTTAATGCTCAAAATTTTAAGGGGGGTGGACCCCCAGACCCCCCCCATCATAAGTCACCATGCACACAAATCTGGAAACAAAACACTGGCCTTTGGGTTGCCAGACCAGTTATGATTAGACCAAATGTTGGTGCCGTCTAACTTACATGGAAGCTAGAAACTCAAATGAACATACATTGCTACTCTATCGCTGACACAGCGCTGTGGAGATCTGGCAATGTGAGACGGGGGCTCAATCTCGCCTAGGGCAACCAAAGGGCTAGAACCGGCCCTGCTTCAGTTACTCCGCTACA
>NC_041352.1:25330175-25362675 GCF_004354835.1 Perca flavescens
GACTACTAGAGACCCAGAGACCCAGACTACTAGAGACCAAGAGACCCAGACTACTAGAGACCCAGAGTGGGTCTTGTAAAGTCAGCGACAAACTACACAAATAAAATGATCCATAATCCATTTTATATTTCGATGTAACAAACTCAGACTGTGTTTTAACTCGTCTCGTCACAAATATTTGGTCTGAACTGGGCTTCAGAAATGCAGGATTCGGGTTTAAAGAAGAGGCAAAGTTGTTGCATTGATCAGCAACAGTAAATTATCGGATCAATATTTACTTTAATTTTAGTAAAATTACTGATTGACTTCAATTTGCCAATGAGCATGCACATATAATTACACACACACGCACGCACGCACACACACACACGCTAAGATGTTAGTCCTTAGACTGTTTTGAAGAGAAATGTTTTTAACCTGCTTTTAAAGGTGTTTTGTGTGGGTGCATATATTATATATTATATATTCTCTCTCTCTCTCTCACTCTCTCTCTCTCTCTGCTGACCTCAGCTGACACTGTCAGTTCATTTTAAAAGTTGAATACTAGACCACAGGGAGAGAGAGAGAGAGACACACACACACACACACACACACACACACACACACACACACACACACACTGCTCTATCTGTCCCTGTTTAGCCGTCAGTTCTTCTGAGCGCGCTCAGTGCAGCCCCACTGGGAAAGAAAACACCCACAATCCCTCAGGAAAGACTGATCCTGTGCAAGGTCAAGTGTGTGTATGTGTGTGTGTGTGTGTGTGTGTGTGCGTTTGTGTGTGTGTGTGTGTGTGTGTGTGTGTGTGTGTGTGCGTGTGGTTGTCGGGTTATATGAGCTCATTATTTTCGGTTTTTTTTTAATCACGCTGGAACATAATCCATCAAGTGTTTTCCTATTTTGTATAATATCTTATACAACATTTGTGCTCATGTTAAGAGAACCCCGTTGACTGTGAACTGCAGTGATATGTGAACACACAAAATCACAACGTGAGCTTGTCGCTGGTACTCAACAGTCATATACATTACAGGCCAAAAGTTTGGACACACCTTCTCATTATATGTGTTTCCTTTTTATTTTCATGACTATTTACATTGTAGATTCTCACTGAAGGCATCAAAACTATGAATGAACACATATGGAATTATGTACTTAACAAAAAGTGTGAAATAACTGAAAACATGTCTTATATTTTAGATTCTTCAAAGTAGCCACCCTTTGCTTTTTTTGATAACTCTGCAAACCCTTGGTGTTCTCTCAATGAGCTTCATGAGGTAGTCACCTGAAATGGTTTTACCTTCACAGGTGTGCCTTGTCAGGGTTAATTAGTGGAATTTGTTCCCTTATTAATAAAAAAGCAAAGGGTGGCTACTTTGAAGAATCTAAAATATAAGACATGTTTTCAGTTATTTCACACTTTTTTGTTAAGTACATAATTCCACATGTGTTCATTCATAGTTTTGATGCGCAGAATGGATCGTGCAGGCAGACCGGATCGTATACCGACAGCAGTAGTTGTAGCGGTCTGCCATTAGCCTCCACCGGAAAGCTAACGTTAGTGTAGCTAACAGCTAATTCGGCTAACCGCTAGCTGAGACAGCATCTAAAAGACCATCAAACCTGAAAATAACCGTGAAAATATATAACAGCTGTTACGTCAGTTCTACTTGTGCTCATTTAAAATACAATCACTCAGTACTGGTCTTTATTGTTATTACTGTAAAGTCTTAATGTAGCTGTAGCCTGCTTTTCCCAGTGTTAAGTTTAGTTTGAGTTAACATTATTTTAGACTGAATCAAGCTGTCAGCTAGCGGTTAGCCTAATTAGCTGTTAGCTAAACTAGCGTTAGCTTCCTGGTGGAGGCTAACTTAATACATCCATAAGGCTTGTGGCAGACTGCTACAACTATGACAGATCGCGCAGTGTCGTAAATCCCACGGAGGTATTAAGAGAACTCGTAAAACAGGATTACCATCTTGCACATGCGCAGCACGGATTGTGTACCGACACATGGCTCAATTCAAACAGGCTATTAAAACAAAGAAGAGAGGGCAGCACGGTGGCTCGGTAGTTAGCACTTCTGCCTCACAGCAAGAAGGTTCTGCGTTCAAATCCAGGTCGTCCCAGGCCTTTCTGTGTGAAGGTTGCATGTTCTCCCTGTGTGTGCGTGGGTTTCTTCCCACCATAAAGACATGCATGCTAGGCAGCTAGGACTACAGTTGAAAATTAGCCGACTGGCTAACACTGGTGCATTTACAGAAATGTTGATTAATGTGCATTGTCCTAATCAAATAAACTTACAACAACAACAGAGAAGCTCAGATTACAACCCACTCACAGAGGGAGTGGGACTTCATTATCTGCTCAGGACGCCGTTACTCCACCAGTATCATATTTTCTTTAATGACCGAATGTCAGAATTATGAATCTATTAAAGCGAACTGTCCCTTTAAGAGAGTTAAATCAGATTTTTGGCAGGCAGACAGATGGGGAAGCTCCGTTTAACATATGCTGAGGTACTCTGGCACTTTGTGCGAGAGTGTGTGTGTGTGTGAGAGGGTTATATAACCAAGTAAACAAGTCAGCATGCACACACATTGTCAGTGCGGCGCCTTGCTTAAGGGCACAGAGGCAGTTCACAGAGGACAGCTTGTGTTCCTGTGTGTGTTCAGTCGGAATAGCTCTCATCAGTACAGTAGAGCCGGACCAATTTGTTCTTTAGATATAGTGATGATTACACATTTACGGAAAATAAATCATATCAATTAATAGTTCTTTTTTGACCTTCTTAAATTTGAGGGTTGTGCGTTTCAAAATCTACTAAGTAGGCAAGGAGAGGATTTAAAAGTTTAACAAGTATTTATTTAAGTAAAATCATAAGAGCATAAATGTGTACACAGGTCCGAGTTGAGCAGGCACACAGGCTTCTCTCATCAGACTCAATTTTCTGGCTTATACATGAATTCATATATCAGTCTCTAAAAGCATTTTGATTTGTTTATTAAAAGTTGGAGGAGTACCGTGGTTTAGACTTAGCCTCCCCTGGTTGGTGCTTTCTGACCACCATCATACAGTGCTGCTTTCCGCACGTACTACAGTATCCTTTTCTCATTTTGCATGACTAAGCTGTAACAGTGCTCTTCCACTAAACACACTAAACACACAATACTATTCAACTATAATTTGTATCCTCATAAAGCATAGCCCTCTTGACTGATTATTTTTATTTCTTACAAGGTTGAGGAGGAAATGAAAGGATAATATTCATAGACAAAAACCCAGAATTTACGACAAAAAGAAGCTGTCAGTCAAAATGTACTTGTCGGGCTCGCACCGAATTCTGTCGGGCTCGGGCCTTGTCGGGTCTAACTTTTAAGTTCTGATTACAGCTGTACATGGGACCGTAGTGAACGGGGAGAGACTAATATTTTATTGATCCTGTTTGAATTGAGCCAGCAGTACACATATGATGTTCATCCGTTGAAAAGAATTTTTTTTAAAGTGCACATATTATGAAAAAATCTGGGATTTGAGGTGTTATTTTGTGTCTATGGTGCTTCCACACACAAACTTTGACAACAAACCATCCATGGTGTTCTGAGTGAGATACGGTATCTGAATGTGTCCTGCCTTCAGTCTCCTGGTGAGCTGGTCAAACTCTGCACGGCTTTCTACGTCACTAGCCGAAACGAAGGGGCCTAGGGTGCTAACCGTTAGCATGTTAGCATGTTCTCAATGGCAAAACACTGCTACAGGGCCGCCAACTCATCACGCATTGGCCGTGAGACACACACATTTCATTGGTTTCACACGCTCACACGCCCGATTTCTCACGCTGAAGTGTCAACCCTGTCGGTCAAATACCTGAAAGACGAGTTTATCTATAGATCTACCTGTTGAGCCACTCGTGGTCGTCTAGTTATGCTTTCAGAGACGGTGAGGGGGCTCAAGAGCGCCCCCTGTCTGTGGAATTTTAGAAACGTTTTCTTCATGAGCCATCCCAGGTGCATTGCCCGGCTTCAGGTATGTATGCTTGAATGGTGCGTTCTTTTTGTCCACCGAAGTCGATCTACGAGTCGTTTTGCGGAGTTAGGAACCAGAAGTTGCAAAAGAGCCCCCGAGGTCGTATATATACGACTCGTCAAGTCGTCTGAACTCAGAGGACCCCGAGTTCACTTTCAAAGATGGCTACGTCGTGCATCACACGTAGTAAACATTGTGGTTTTCTACAATTTTAAGCACTTTTGTCTTTGTTGTAACCAAATGAAGAAGTCGTACACATAGCTCTGTATACTGCTACCTATAGACATGTCTCTACAGTCTTATTAGGAGTTAAACATAGTGCTGTATACTGCTACCTATAGACATGTCTCTACAGTCTTATTAGGAGTTAAACATAGTGCTGTATACTGCTACCTATAGACATGTCTCTACAGTCTTATTAGGAGTTAAACATAGCGCTGTATACTGCTACCTATAGACATGTCTCTACAGTCTTATTAGGAGTTAAACATAGTGCTGTATACTGCTACCTATAGACATGTCTCTACAGTCTTATTAGGAGTTAAACATAGTGCTGTATACTGCTACCTATAGACATGTCTCTACAGTCTTATTAGGAGTTAAACATTAGTATTCGTAAACATCACAGTGCGTCGCTCTGGGACAGGCGAGTATGAGGCTGGGAGGGGAAAATCACAGTATACTCACTACAAAAATATAGACTACACCACTGGCCTAACGTTAACGTGTATCAAAACGTAATTTCCATGTATCAAACTGTGAAATATATTTGTGTAATATGTCAATAACTGGGTGAATAGAATCCTAAATGTTACTAAAAATGTTACAAAAATCCATCTTTTCTCCGACTCGTAGTATCGTGTGACAAAAAGAACGCAACAATCCCGCGGTTATTCTTTTTTCGACACGGATGTGACGTCACACTCAAGCTACTAGTCGCGACTACAAGACAAAAAGAACGCACCATAAGTATAAATACAGACCTGTCGGTCACCAAATGGGCCTCTGTGTCTGTCAGACAGTATTAATGAGATACTACCATATCAGCGGAGCAATAACATGCACAGCAGACTATATTAGAAATCTCCAAATCTCGGAGAACACAGACGGGAGGAGTTCTATTTTGAATGTGCGCAAAGTTGTAAACATTAGCAGAAATCTTGCTGAAATAGATCTCAGCTATTGAAGTCCAGGGGTTTATAAATAAATTAAAATGATGTATGATTCACATGAATGAGGAGGGAAGAGTAAATTAGGCCTACATGTGTGTTGAGTCAGCAGAGATAACATTAAATTAGAAAAAGTTGATCTACAAGGGAATCGTTGAAAGTAATACAGAATGCTTGAGGTTCTTATTTGTCTATATTTTCAAGATTTTTTCATTTTTCATAGAGATTGGCATGGGGTACTTTCCATAAGATCATCTCTCAATGCAAATCAAACCAGCTATTAGGCTAACTGACATAAAACCATGCCAATCTCTAGGTATGGTGAAGGGTATGTGATGATGTGGGGGGGCTATTTTATTTCCAAAAGCCAAGGGAACTTTATCAGGATGCATAATATCCTGATCCATGTAATAACTGGCCTTTAAAAATAAACATCAGCCTCTATGGGAATTTAACATAGGGGTGGACTGACTTTTGTTGCCAGCGGTTTAGACATTAAATACACAATGTTATACAAGCTGTACATTTAATACTTTACATTATAGCAAAGTGTAATTTCTTCAGTGTTGTCCCATTAAAAGATATAATGAAATATTTACTAAAATGTGAGGGGTGTACTCACTTTTGTGAGATACTGTATTTGTTTTTGTCACAAATGAACAGAGTACGGCTGCAGCTAGATTATTTGCGCATTTGAAAGTCCGTTTGAGAAAAGAAACCTCTGTGCATCTCTAATGCTTGCAGACATTATTTAGTACCTAAATGTAATAATCTTTGTTTTCCCAAAACAGGTACATACAGTAAGTAGGGCACGGAGGATGAGGGCCAAACATTACTGGGCCTTGGCACAAAAAAAGATTGAGAAAGGCTGTGATAAAACACATGCACAAAATGAGTCATGCTGTGTCTTTTGTCAATGGCATCGTGTCTGGTATTTTTCAGTCTATTTTCTGCTGGACCTTGTGGTGGGGAAAGGCCTTGATTGAAGAATGAATTTCCCTCACTGCCTAATCTAATGAGGTTTGGTCTTTGGACACCAGTCCCCCTGGTGTCCAAAAAAATGGTTATTTCTATTTATTTAGTTGTGAAGGATTAGAATTTATGTAAATAAGTGGTTCTCATTCTTTAAAATTTCAGTGGTCATTGACCAATGTTAATTTAGCGTTAGGACCATTGCTTTGTACGCGGCAAAATTTTGGTTGGTTGGCCCCACCAATTCTCACTCAAAGGCTTTTTGAAAAGTTGGCAGCTCTGCTGCTACAAAACACACAAATTCACCCTAATCTACAAAAATAAATTGTATAGAACTACTTCCATGTCCCTGTTCTGCAGGTATTCCGCGCAAAATTGGAAGTGCTCCCTCGTTTAGAAGAAGTCTAATCGGCTAATCCTGCCTCGTACTGACTGCAGTTGGAGAAACAGCTAGCTAGCTCATGTAGTCCTTACCTAGCTACTGAGCATGTAGTCCTTACCTAGCTACTGAGCATGTAGTCTTACCTAGCTACTGAGCATGTAGTCTTACCTAGCTACTGAGCATGTAGTCCTTACCTAGCTACTGAGCATGTAGTCTTACCTAGCTACTGAGCATGTAGTCTTACCTAGCTACTGAGCATGTAGTCTTACCTAGCTACTGAGCATGTAGTCCTTACCTAGCTACTGAGCATGTAGTCCTTACCTAGCTACTGAGCATGTAGTCCTTACCTAGCTACTGAGCATGTAGTCTTACCTAGCTACTGAGCATGTGCGACTGACAACAAAGATCTTACAGAAGCTGAGAGGTCTTAAATGTGCGGGTTGAGGAGGAAAAGACTCAGATTAGCACGAAAATGGATGCTGAGGAGGTGAAACGAAGGCTGGCCTCTGGAGGACTTATTTTATTTCTTTGTTCCAACTTCCAAGTGGCCGATAGCCTCCGTTAGTCAGTTAGAAATTATAAATGACTCATTCGTGACAAAAGGCTAAAGAGCTGTGTGTGCGTGTGCACATTTGAATAATGTCAGGCTGTAAACGGGTTTGGGATTTTAAAAAGCTGTCACTCAAAATGTACTTCTCTGGCCCGAATTCTGTCGGGCTCGGGCCTTGTCGGGTCTAACTTTTAAGGCCTGATACATAGGACCGTAGTGAACGGGGAGAGACTAATATTTTTTTGATCCTGTTTGAATTGAGCCAGCAGTACACATATGATGTTTATCCGTTGAAAAGATATTTTTATAGGTGAAGAAAGTTTAGTTTAGTTGATTAGTTTATGATGTAGCGAGTGGTATTGATAAGGCGCCATTGTTGCGTCCCCCAGAGCAGCCCAGTGTCATGGCAAATTGTGAAACGATCACGTTCGAAAATCGTGACCTGTACACGAAATAAATGAGGAAATTGTGACCTGTAAATCTAAATTTGGATTTATTGATTCGTGTACAGGTCACGATTTTCGAGCGTGACCTGGGGCGGATCTAGAAAAATATTCATGGGGTGGCGAGAGTGGGGGCGGGAATTTTTGAGGGGTGGCAACATATGTCAGACGTATATATATATGATGAGAAATAGTATATAGACACTACAAAAAGGGCACAGGCTGCCATTTATAAACTCATACAGACACACTTCATCTCATGCAATCAATGTCCTGCATTTGAGGTTTCTTGTGAAACAGTTCATATTAGGAATAAGTGACCATACCATGTGATCTCACTTAACAGGAGATATAGAAGTATGATAGAAGTATATTAGGAATAAGTGACCATACAATGTGATCTCACTTAATAGGAGAGAGAAGTAGGATAGAAGTATATTAGGATTAAGTGACCATACAATGTGATCTCACTAAACAGGAGAGAGAAGTATGATAGAAGTATATTAGGAATAAGTGACCATACAATGTGATCTCACTTAACAGGAGATATAGAAGTATGATAGAAGTATATTAGGAATAAGTGACCATACAATGTGATCTCACTTAACAGGAGAGAGAAGTAGGATAGAAGTATATTAAGAAAAAGTGACCATACAATGTGATCTCACTTAATAGGAGAGAGAAGTAGGATAGAAGTAAGGGGCTTTATCACAGGAAAGGCATTAAGGTAAGACACAGGTGATGAGTGGCAGATGTGTGAGAGGGGAAGCAAAAAGTTGCAGTCAGACATTGGAGATTCGCGCTCGTAAATGGTCAAATTGGCCGTAACTTTTAATTTGTTGCTGCCAACTGGGGTGGCAGCAGGGGTGGCAAGATAGGTAGATCCGCCCCTGAATGTGACCATTTCACGAACTGGCGTGAGACCAGGTTGGGTACACCGGAAGGGGAGGGGGCTTCTCCTCTCTATACTTGTTAGGATTCACCGTTTGTTTGATTCTGAACATGAAGAAACATGAAGAAACATGGAGAATATCGACTTACCTTCAAAATCAGCAGCAGGGAAGTAGAGCAGACGGGACAAGAGACTTCATATACAGTATTAGGGGACCACTAAGGTCTATATAAAAGAGACTTCAGATACAGTATTAGGGGACCACTAAGGTCTATATAAAAGAGACATCAGATACAGTATTAGGGGACCACTAAGGTCTATATAAAAGAGACTTCAGATACAGTATTAGGGGACCACTAAGGTCTATATAAAAGAGACTTCAGATACAGTATTAGGGGACCACTAAGGTCTATATAAAAGAGACTTCAGATACAGTATTAGGGGACCACTAAGGTTTATATAAAAGAGACTTCAGATACAGTATTAGGGGACCACTAAGGTCTATATAAAAGAGACATCAGATACAGTATTAGGGGACCACTAAGGTCTATATAAAAGAGACTTCAGATACAGTATTAGGGGACCACTAAGGTCTATATAAAAGAGACTTGAAGGTTTCAGTTTACAAAAAATATATATTCCCTGCTTATTTTTTTGTCATAGTTTACTATAATAACCCACATTGGGACGTACTAAATCTTCCACTGGCACACTAGATAGTATGCCAGGACGCAGGGAAACACAACAGACGGCTTTTCGGCAGCAGCTTCAAGTGTCACCCTCAATTTGCTCTGACGCACACACAATCAGTCAGCGTTACATCACGAGTTGGGCTTCATGACACAGGCAGGCGGGCAGCATTGGCGAGCGTGGCATGGTGTGGCGAGGAGAACCTGCATCGAGCCTGAGATGGAGGAGAGAAACCGCGGAGAGACGGATGCACGCGAGCGTGCGAGTCGAGGCAGTGTGCAAAAGCAATCTGCCACAGGGCCGACTCTTACCCAGCATGCTATGAGAGATAACGGACGCCATGAAGCTGTGTTTTCCTTCTAATGCGAACCAGACACTAGAAGGCTTTGAACAGACTATAGTCCGACACCGTCTCACATCTAAAGACGGGAGCGTGACTATGTTTCCATAGGACCTAATTTTAAGAAAAATCTGAGAAATGTGGAAACATAGGACCTAATTTTAAGAAACATATTAGAAATGTGGGAACATAGGACCTAATTTTAAAAAAAATCTTAGAAATGTGGGAACATAGGGCCTAATTTTAAGAAACATCTTAGAAATGTTGGAACATAGGACCTAATTTTAAAAAAAATCTTAGAAATGTGGGAACATAGGGCCTAATTTTAAGAAACATCTTAGAAATGTGGGAACATAGGGCCTAATTTTAAGAAAAATCTGAGAAATGTGGAAACATAGGACCTAATTTTAAGAAACATCTTAGAAATGTGGGAACATAGGGCCTAATTTTAAGAAAAATCTGAGAAATGTGAAAACATAGGACCTAATTTTAAGAAACATATTAGAAATGTGGGAACATAGGGCCTAATTTTAAGAAACATCTTAGAAATATGGGAACATAGGGCCTAATTTTAAGAAACATCTTAGAAATGTGGGAACATAAGGCCTAATTTTAAGAAAAATCTTAGAAATATGGGAACATAGGGCCTAATTTTAAGAAACATCTTAGAAATGTTGGAACATAGGGCCTAATTTTAAGAAACATCTTAGAAATGTTGGAACATAGGACCTAATTTTAAAAAAAATCTTAGAAATGTGGGAACATAGGGCCTAATTTTAAGAAACATCTTAGAAATGTTGGAACATAGGACCTAATTTAAAAAAAAAATCTTAGAAATGTGGGAACATAGGGCCTAATTTTAAGAAACATCTTAGAAATGTTGGAACATAGGACCTAATTTTAAAAAAAATCTTAGAAATGTGGGAACATAGGGCCTAATTTTAAGAAACATCTTAGAAATATGGGAACATAGGGCCTAATTTTAAGAAACATCTTAGAAATGTGGGAACATAAGGCCTAATTTTAAGAAAAATCTTAGAAATATGGGAACATAGGGCCTAATTTTAAGAAACATCTTAGAAATGTTGGAACATAGGACCTAATTTTAAAAAAAATCTTAGAAATGTGGGAACATAGGGCCTAATTTTAAGAAACATCTTAGAAATGTTGGAACATAGGACCTAATTTTAAAAAAAATCTTAGAAATGTGGGAACATAGGGCCTAATTTTAAGAAACATCTTAGAAATGTTGGAACATAGGACCTAATTTTAAAAAAAATCTTAGAAATGTGGGAACATAGGGCCTAATTTTAAGAAACATCTTAGAAATGTGGGAACATAGGGCCTAATTTTAAGAAAAAGCTTAGAAATGTGGGAATATAGGGCCTAATTTTAAGAAACATCTTAGAAATGTGGGAACATAGGGCCTAATTTTAAGAAAATTCTTAGAAATGTCGGAACATAGGGCCTAATTTTAAGAAAAATCTTAGAAATGTGGGAACATAGGGCCTAATTTTAAGAAACATCTTAGAATTGTGGGAACATAGGACCTAATTTTAATAAACATCTTAGAAATGTGGGAACATAGGGCTGTGGGAACATAGAACATAGAAATAAAACCACCACAACAGATTCAGTATTACATTTTTTTCTCGTTTATTACAGGAGGCTTTTGTTTTATATACAGAGACATGTATTTGCAAGTACTAAAAAGTATTTCAACTCAAAGTTCTAAAAAGAATATATATATATGTGTATATATATATATTTATATATATAACCATATCATAATCATTATTATTATTGTCTCTAAAACACCAAGGTGGGGTCACTGAGGCACGGCTTTCGCCTCCTTTACACCGATCGGGTTCACCGGGTTTCGCTAACGGTTGCAGAGCGAGAGAGCCACCGAGTTCGGAGGAAAATCTTGTAACTCGTGATTGTGAAATAGTCTTTTAAAAAATATGGAAAACATTACACATTTTAAAAAATAGTACTCAGTTCTTAGCGATGGAGAGAAAACCACTGAAATTTGTTAAAAAAATTCTGAGAGTTTTCGGGAACTCACTTCCTTCCTTCCTGAAGTTAAATCTTCTGAGTTACAAAGTTTTCACCCGCCAACTGTGACGTGTATCTACACGACTTTTTCCAGCAAAAAAAACACGATAAAGGTGCTTTTAAGAAACTTCTTATCCAGTGGTGGAGTCTAGTTTTTTTTTTTGGAACGTTACAGAGTATAGCATCCGTCTCACCTGGCTTGTTTTCTGTAGTTTCTGTAACGTTAAAGGACAAATCCGGCACAAAATGAGCTCCTGCACACTGGCTGTGTGGTGTGAGCGTGGCGTTTTCTACGTCTTTGCACACCAGAAACGTGTCTGACGTGGTGCTGCTGCTGCTAGCCTTGTCTGTACACATGTATGTTTCCCATTGATAAAATGAAATAATAGCGTGCTCTTCAACTTTATATTTCTGTTTGCACATATTTCGATATATACAGTACAGGCCAAAAGTTTGGACACACCTTCTCATTCAATGTGTTTCTTTATTTTCATGACTATTTACATTGTAGATTCTCACTGAAAGCATCAAAACTATGAATGAAGACATATGGAATTATGTACTTAACAAAAAAGTGTTAAATAACTGAAAACATGTCTCATATTTTAGATTCTTCAAAGTAGCCACCCTTTGCTTTTTTTGATAACTCTGCAAACCCTTGGTGTTCTCTCAATGAGCTTCATGAGGTAGTCACCTGAAATGGTTTTACCTTCACAGGTGTGCCTTGTCAGGGTTAATTAGTGGAATTTGTTCCCTTATTAATAAAAAAGCAAAGGGTGGCTACTTTGAAGAATCTAAAATATAAGACATGTTTTCAGTTATTTCACACTTTTTTGTTAAGTACATAATTCCACATGTGTTCATTCATAGTTTTGATGCCTTCAGTGAGAATCTACAATGTAAAGAGTCATGAAAATAAAAAGGAAACGCATTGAATGAGAAGGTGTGTCCAAACTTTTGGCCTGTACTGTATTTTTATATTTCAATTCCCTTTTCCTGAGATAATAAAGATAATAAAGTCCATGTTATGGTTTTTTAATTTGAAAATCGATAATTACCAGAGACTTTCAAACGTCAAAATGTCATTTATGAAATGTATTTCGTGTCTAAATGACATATAAACATATTTTTCCTATTCTGTTTTGCCTGGAAACGCTTTCAACACCCTTGCGTGTCGCGTAAAAAAATAGGCGCCGGTCCTATTTCTAGCATGCAAAACAATCATCGTTACGTAACGTTATCCTAGCGTATCACGTAGACTACACCACTGCTCTTATCTCCGTCGCATTCACGACGAGAGAAATCTTTCCCAACTTCGGTTCGGAGTAAAACACGATTCCACGAGGTGTCAGGAAGGGAAACATTCAACATATTCTCCCCTCGGTTTCCTGCAAAAAAAAGGCAACTTTCTCGAGATATGAGGTGGACTGATATGAATCCGGAGACCTGGGCGAAACCGGTTCGACAACCGTTGTGAAACCAGTTGCGGTGTAAACGAGGCGAGGGTGGTTTAAGCAGTGAGCGGACGCCTGGAAAACAAAATAAACATATCCATGACGACGAAAAACAGTAAAAACATCATGGTTATTATCCTCATATAAAGAAGGTACAGCATCACTCACTGCCTGTTTACATAACTGTTGTATTGCATTTATCACACAGTCAATAGTAACAATAGTAATAATAATAATGAACAATGGAACTCGTTTTCTGTGCATTTCCTCCGTGTTGGTTCTGTAGATGTTTGTCGTTTTTGTTCTGAAGGTGACAGAGCAGCTTTTGGTTTTTTGAAACGGGTAAGAGAAGGCAGGAAGGAGCCGAGATTCTCAGTCCGAGTTTGTGTTTAAACAACCCCCCTTCCAATCTTAATATGGACTCTTCCAAAACCCCCTTGGTAGCACCACATGGACTGACCCACAGCTCAGAGTAAAAGACGGTAGTTTGCCTTCAAAATAAGAGTTTATTTTTGCTTACAATTTTCACATCCGAACAGGAAAGAAAGTGACAGATTCTCTCTTCTTCCTGCCCCAGACATGTTGGGTCGCTCAGACTATCTGTCTTTCCCTCCTCATACAGCCATTAGTGAGTAGTCGGAGTGAAGTTCAGGTCTTCAGTCTTCAGGTGAACAAACTGAGCTTCGTACCAGTTTTACTGTCCTGATACGGACGGTAAATGTTCGGCTGTGTTTTTTGTGCTCAGTGCAAACCAGAGTCTGATGTCCAGATTCACTAAAGTGACACTGTGAGGGCAGTCGTGTGCATGTTTTTTTTACCCTCTGCAGTAGCTCACGTAGTGATATTGTGTGACATGGATGTATAAAGAGAGCGAGAGTCAGCTAGTTTCAACCAGAGGCCATCAGGAAGTGCGCCAGGCTTTGAAGCCAAACTCAATTTAGCGGCCAAAATGGTGGAATTACAACTTCTGTGTCTGTAACGTGATGCCCTCGGACCCAAAAAGACTTTTCCCCAAATGGGTAACATGGGTATAAAGTCAGTGGATAAATTTTTTTGAGCGTCACAACCCCTGCAAAATGATGGAATTTGATCCAATCTTTCCGATAACATTTGAAAAGTCTAAAAGAGCCGCACAGTTAAATCATTTGTGCCCCGTTCAAGTTGGTCTATATCAACGACATTATACTTCAGGGATTGCTCCGTCTCCTTCCTCTGTCTCTGTGTTGGCGTTCTAACCTCCGGCTGATTTGTGAGGACTACGGTTAACTGCTCCTCAGATCTCTGCAGGGTAAATCCAGACAGCTAGCTAGACTATCTGTCCAATCTGAGTTTTCTGTTGCACGACTAAAAACTACTTTTGAGCCTACACGTGTTCCACCAAAACAACTTCCTTCCAGAGGCTATTTAGCTCCATCGTTTTGCTGTTTAAACTTAACTGTCGTTGCCCCACGACGCTCACTTTTTGTCGGCTAAACTCAACTAGCAGTACGTTGCGGTATGACCGGCAGCTAACGAAGCTCTGTAGCCGTCGTCAGGTGACCAACCGGCGGTCGCCTAATTTTGTAAGACGTCATACGAATTGGCGTGCGTAAGTTTTCGTACGAACGTACAAAATATCCTACGAACACATGAGAATGTGTTGACCTGCTCTATGGGCCGCACAGTGCGGAAGCAGCGGCGATCATTCGGGTAATTTTTGTCTCTGTGAAGGCTTCATGCTAGCCTGGCTGCGCCCTCCTACGTATTTACGCTCAATTTGATGAATGAGTCTGGTAGGACCAGGCTAGCTTCATGAATGATCGGGGCTCCGCCTCCAACAGCTTTGATTATACATCCATGGCACCAGTGTAAAAAGAAGCATCTGTTGACGAGACAAAGTGCACTTTTTTTTCCTGCAGACTTTAGTGAATCTGAACCTTTCTGACCGTTTAAAAGTTAAAAATGGAGAATCAGCCAATCAGCTCTCTGTGCCGTTTTGTTCGGCAACCCAACTTAACGAGGAAGAGTCCCAGCGGTGAAGGAGGGGGGCAGTGGGGGGGACCGCGAACCTCGTTCAATATCAAAAAAGCATAAAAATCATTTCATCAATCAACCAACCAACCAACCAACCAACCAACCAACCAACCAACCAACCAACCAACCAAACGGGAAACCAATCAGATAATCACTCAATCTGCCAGCCAAGAAGTCAAAGAATCAACCAGACCATCAATCAATCAATCAATCAAGCACATTATCAATCAACCAATGGGAAAGCATGGCTTGGAGTGTTGGGGTTTAATGTGTAGCAGGCACACTCTGGGTCTATTGCTACTGAAAACAGCCCTTCAGCACAACTGCAACCTGAAATACGCCTCGCAGCAGAGTTCAGCAGTGTCTTAAGTATTTACCTAGTTTATATGGTTATCTATTCTCAATAGAATCTAGTAGAAATAGAGTCCAGACAGTGCCAGTAAAATTGTTTATTTTTTTTGTCTTTTACTTATTTTTTTTTTTTTTTAAATTAGTCTAGTAAAGCGTTTTTAGTAAAGATCCCTCGGGCGACCACCACAACAGAGACAGAGAGAGAGAGAGAGAGGTTGTTCGTAATATTCAGATATTTAACTTTGACACTTCATCTTATAATAAAAACAAGCAGGAACACTGCTCCGCAGCCGCCAATCGCCACTGTACGCACCTGTGTGTCTGCAGTCTCTCACGGCAGTTCGTGAAATTGTCACGTTAGTTTTGATCTATTGATTCGTGAACACGGACACGTTTATGTCATGCCAAATGGTGTGTTATCTGTACGCATTTTCAGCTATCCACGTGTACGTCTACGCTGTTACACAGCAGATGTAAACATAGGAAAAGAACATGCAGGGAAAGGCTTTAGTAACACAAAAAAACGGCAAAAACACGGAAAAAAAACACAGTTGGGTTTAGGAAAAAAAACATTGGGGAATGCTTAAAAAAAAATCCTGCATGTGGCGATTTTCAGCCTAATATTATTTATTTTTGTATTGTTTTTTAAGCCTTCCCCAATGTTTCCCGGGTGAAAGTCCTGTGTTTTCACCCATCAGCCACCTCAACCAACCTCCTTAAGTGGTCCTACGTCCCTTCATACTACTCGCTATGGCGAAAATTCACTCGTAATGTAGGTCGATGGCGGGCAAATCGCGTTTGATAAACACGCTAAAAAGCGATTATGCGTCTTGATAACACGACAATAATGGCATACGAATTGGCGCGTCGTACATATACCCCACTTTATGAGATCAGTCTGGTCTCTGGGGGACCCCACGGTGTCTGGGGGACCCCACAGTCTCTTGGGGACCCCACGGTATCTGGGGGACCCCACAGTCTCTGGGGGACCCCACGGTGTCTGGGGGACCCCACGGTCTCTGGGGGACCCCACGGTGTCTGGGGAACCCCACAGTCTCTGGGGGACCCGTCGGTGTCTGGGGGACCCCACTGTGTCTGGGGAACCCCACAGTCTCTGGGGGACCACACGGTGTCTGGGGGACCCCACAGTCTCTGGGGGAGCATGCGGTGTCTGGGGACCCCACAGTCTCTGGGGACCCCACGGTGTCTGGGGAACCCCACAGTCTCTGGGGGACCCCACGGTGTCTGGGGGACCCCACGGTGTCTGGGGAACCCCACAGTCTCTGGGGGACACCACGGTGTCTGGGGGACCCCACGGTGTCTGGGGAACCCCACAGTCTCTGGGGGACCCCACGGTGTCTGGGGGACCCCACAGTCTCTGGGGGAGCATGCGGTGTCTGGGGGACCCCACAGTCTCTGGGGGACCCCACGGTGTCTGGGGAACCCCACAGTCTCTGGCGGACCCCACGGTGTCTGGGGGACCCCACGGTGTCTGGGGAACCCCACAGTCTCTGGGGGACCCCACGGTGTCTGGGGGACCCCACGGTGTCTGGGGGACCCCACAGTCTCTGGGGGAGCATGCGGTTTCTGGGGGACCCCACAGTCTCTGGGGGACCCCACGGTGTCTGGGGGACCCCACGGTGTCTGGGGAACCCCACAGTCTCTGGGGGACCCCACGGTGTCTGGGGGACCCCAGGAAAAGAAGAACAGGGAAAGGAAGAGTCACATGCGGGACATTGGCTCACAGGCAACGTTTTTCAAAATGGGTGGCAGCAGCTTAGTCCGTAGGGCCTGGGCTTGATAACAGGAGGGTAGCAGGTGCGAAGTGTGGACTGGTAGAGAGGAGAGGTGCCACTTCACCTCCTGTGCACTGCCAAGGTGCCCTTGAGCAAGGCACTGAACCCCTAACTGATCAAAATGAGTTTCCCCAAATGAAGTCCATTATGTATGCTAGCTGTGTTTTTCTTTGTGAGTGAAGAAATTGTATTTATGAAAATCAATCTTATCAAGTCTTATTGATCTCAGGGGAAAAATACACTGAATCCCCAAAAGTCCTGTATTGTTTGACCCATCTACCCCCCCCACCAACCAACCTCCCTACATTTCATACTACTCACTACTGTAGTTGTGCTGTGATCACGAAAGATGCTTCCCATTGAAATACATTTGTTGGAAAAAATCCGTGCTCACCACCACGAAAAAAAACAACATTAACGTGTTTGTGTGTCCACGAATCGATCGATTAAATAACGTGACCATTTCACGAACTGGCGTGAGACTGAGTTGGGGGGAAAAAAACCCCAAAAAGTGCGTTGTTTCAAACGTTACTCCACAGATTCATACAGTGAGAACTCGCTTCTGGGAAAGTCAAGTGTTGTCCTTTAGGAACCCAAGGTATCGGCAAACCGTTTATTGCTAGACGCGAGCTGTTTTTTGTGCAAAATGGATTAAAAGAGCCGTCTCGCTTCTCCTTCTTGGACAACGCTAAAACTATCTCAGATAAAATAAAGCAATTAACCAGAAAACAAAGTCAATAAATAAATAAATTTATGAATAAATAACAACGGTTGTTTGGGGTTTTTTTTTTTTTTTTGAAGAGCTTCCTTTCAAAAAATATCTGCAAAATCTTAAATTTGTTGTGGAATACTTTTGAAGTTACTCGTGTCAACGGCTAACGTTATTTTAATCCTTGTGGGAACTAAATGCTCGCTCTATTACTTGAATTGTCAGGTCTTTGTTAATTATAGAGTGTGGTCTAGACCAGTGGTTCTCAAACGGGGGTACCCCAAGGGGTACTCTGGAGGACTGTAGGGGTTACGTGAGTTGTTGTCGCTGTTTTTTGAAGTTTTTGTCGCTTATTGTCACTATTTTCAACCTGTTCTTGCCTTCCTTTCCTTTCCTTCCTTCCTTCTTTCCTTCGTTCCTGGTTTTCTACTGTCTTCTTTTTTCTCCAAGTTTGTCAAAGTTTTTGTCGCTTTTTTCAAAAAACTATTCCGCCTTTTTCAAGGTTTTTGTCACTGTTTTTTAAAGTTTTTTATACTATTTTCCACCAATTCTTGCCTTATTTCCTTCTTTCTACTGACATTTTCCAAGCTTTTACGTTTTTTTTTTTTAAGTTTGTGTTGCTTTTTTTCATCAGCATTAAAATGATTTTTCAGTGACATGTTGCTGTTGTTTGGTAAATCTATCGCTGGTCACTTGGTACTTGGCTTAAAAATACAATTCAAATGGGGTACATTATTGAAAAAAGTTTGAGAGCCACTGGTGTAGACCTACTCTATCTGTAAAATGTCTTAAGATAACTCTTATTATGATTTGATAACTATATATGAAATTGAATTGAACTGTACTTTGGGTAAAGTCAATTTCTTAAATCATTCTAACCATTTATTTGATTTCGTTATTAGAAAACGTAACTGGAAAATTACATTACATCCAAATAGGAATCAGGACCCAATCTCCCTACATTTGAAATGAAACTCTTCTTATAATTTAGCAGAAAAACTTTTAGCATCAGCACGCGAGTGTTCTGGGAAAACCTGCTCAGCTGCAGCCCTTTTTTAAATGACTCCCAGCTAGTTTATAGTTTGAGTAACAGCTAGTATATATTTTGAGTACCAGCTAGTTTATAGTTTGAGTACCAAAACGAGACCAGACGAGGTACATAATGACAGCCGGTGATTTATCAGTAAAGTTGTTGAATTTATCGTGCAGCGACATTAAATCCCCTAAAAGAGAAACAACTTTACTCACGCGTTAAAATAAGCCTAACGAGTTAACTGTGAGTGATTCCTGCATGAATTGGTTTCTTTGTTCAGTTTGTTTTAAAATGCGAGTTTTACGAGTTTATTTATTTGCATCTTCGCTAAGCTTGTCTCAAACCAGCAGCCTGGTCCTTTAACTGCACTTAACTAGATTTATTTTTGCTCTGTTAAAAGGTTAAACTAACCTGAGGTGTTATGATATGAACAATGTTTCATAATAGATGTGTGTTTTAGCAAAAGCTTAATTAAATTGTTTGAGTTTTAGTTGAAGAGAATAAGAATAAATTCACGTTTCGTTCGATTCAACTCAAGTTTTTACAACGTATCGGCGTTTTTCCTGCCAAACCAAAAACGCCATCGATCAGGCTGTTCTCATGAACCATTTTTACATATCGTTACGAAAAGTAAAGCACTTTAATTTGTATGTATTCCACGTATTTATTGCTGTATTTAACACATTGACTGCTGCTGTATTAGAGACAAAAACACAGAGCTTTCAAGCCAGGAAACAGGTGTTCATTTCCCGGGAGTACTACTTAAGGGGAACAGTGTTTTAACCCAAATAACAATCTGTAGTCTAATCTTAACTAGTCGTTTTGGTGTCTAAACTTAACTGTCGTCGGCTGAACTGAACTGCAACGTCCGCTCAAATGTCCGTGAACCTCACGGTGACTTTTTGTCGGCTTAATTTAACTGTAACAACTGCTAAACTTTAAAGTGCTCATGTTATGCTTTTGGGCGTTTTTACCTTTCCGTTATTGTGTTATATATATTTTTTTGTTATAGGTTTACAAATGTGAAAAAAGGACAAAGTCCAGCCCAAAGGGACTTACCATCTCCAACAGAAAACACTGTTCACCAACTGCTCCAAACAGCTCTACTGTAGTCCACCCTCATACTCTGCTTCTGACTGGCTAGTAGTCCTTACCTAGGTACTGTCAGGGCCCTCATACTCTGCTTCTGACTGGCTAGTAGTCCTTACCTAGGTACTGTCAGGGCACGCCCTCATACTCTGCTCCTGACTGGCTAGTAGTCCTTACCTAGGTACTGTCAGGGCACACCCTCATACTCTGCTTCTGACTGGCTAGTAGTCCTTACCTAGGTACTGTCAGGGCACGCCCTCATACTCTCCTTCTGACTGGCTAGTAGTCCTTACCTAGGTACTGTCAGGGCCCTCATACTCTGCTCCTGACTGGCTAGTAGTCCTTACCTAGGTACTGTCAGGACACGCCCTCATACTCTCCTTCTGACTGGCTAGTAGTCCTTACCTAGGTACTGTCAGGGCACGCCCTCATACTCTGCTCCTGACTGGCTAGTAGTCCTTACCTAGGTACTGTCAGGGCACGCCCTCATACTCTGCTTCTGACTGGCTAGTAGTCCTTACCTAGGTACTGTCAGGGCCCTCATACTCTGCTCCTGACTGGCTAGTAGTCCATACCTAGGTACTGAGCATGTGCGACTCAACAGAAGTGAGATGTCTCACTCTGAAAGAGAGAGCTCAACACACAGGGTGAAAAGAGGAGCTGCAGCAATGGGCAATACAACAAAAATATGGTGTTTTTTTGAAAATTAAACCATGTAAAGTCATTCTGGTACAACCTCAAAATACAATTATGAACCTGAAGATGAGCGTAATATGAGCACTTTAACTGTCACGGGACCGGTCGTTACGTGATCGGGCCTCCATAAATTGTGGGATAACGTACGAATTGTTGTGCATAAGTTTTCGTACGAAATACGGACCCGTTCACGAGAATGCGTCGTATTGATCGATGATCTATCAGTCTTGATAACATGCTAGTATTCTCCTAATTTTTCTCCCCATGCAATGCGGTAGTGCAGCTGGAATCTTCTGTTCCGGGTTTGTTCGTAAAGGCAAAGGGAAGCGAAAAGAAATGGACTTTAAATCTGGACTTCTAGACAAATCACCACGCGGGGGGTAAAAACTGTCGGACACGAGGATGTTTCGCCACCAGGGCAAAACACATGTTGGAAGAGCGTCCGGGAGCGTGTAGAAAAAAACTCTCACTATGCACTTTGTATGAGTTATTAGTTGTTTTTTGGTTGTTATCGCAAAGGTTTTCAGAGGAAAATTAATAAAAAAATAAAAACTGGCCTCTTTTTCAACTTGTATTTGCCCGTGGTGTGATAAAGTGACAGCACATGTAAACGTAAAAGTGCAAAACTGCCAAAATAAAACAGATGAAGTTGCTTTTCAGGCTTTTTTTTTTTTATTTTCCTGACTGCACCCCTCTCCTCTCATCATCTATCACAACGTAGAAGTTCACTTTCTCAAAGCGAGCGCCACTCCGTAGCCGAAAGAGAGAGGCTTGCTTATGTTTTTTTTTTTTTTTTTTTTTTTTTTTATATATCTTCTTCAACTTACTCTAAAAAATATAAAAAATAGTAATAATCGTACCGCTATTAAAAGACTGGTAACATCAACAAAGTTATACTTTTAACTACGAAAACATTATTATTATTTTTTTTTAAATCACGTCATTATTTTCCATTCTCCTCCTCCTCTCTCAGGTTGTTTCTCGACATTTCGAGAAACAACCCCACTCTCACAGCCAGCCAGGTGTACTTTGAGAATACCGATCAACTGTGGGAAGGCACAAACCCCCACTCCCCACCTCTCCCCCCAACTCCCAGGCCAATAAATGATGGATACATCTGATATAGTGGTTTTGTAGCTGAGGTCAAAGGTCAGTCAGTGTCCTGAACCCTCGACGAGAGAGAGACCCAAAGGGGTCGAAAAAAACAAAGGGACTCTACGATTCATGTCTTTTACTTTCCGACAAAGACAAAAGGCAAACGGGAGGGTTTCCCCCCCCCTCTCTCTCTCTCTCTCTCAGTCTTTCCAGTCTTTTCTGCTTTCCTTTTTTTAAGAAACTCCAGGAGAAAGTCCAGGAATCTCACCTGCAGGGAACATGACGTTAACATTAAAAAGGTAGTAAATATTCCACTTTGTTTTGCTCCTTTGCTCATAGCGCCTCTGCGCTCCGCGGCTATGGTACATTCAGTAAACAGGCATCTCCCAAAACGAGTTCATCCGCAATTTGTTCATTTTTTTTACGTTTTGATTTTTTTTTGGTTCCCGCTGTGTAGGGTTGGGCATCGTTTGGATATTTAACATTTTTGATTCCAATCCTGATTCTTCCTTTCGATTCTTCTTCTCATCGATTCTGGAATTCCGATTCTTTGAGTTGGTGGAAACGGGTAACACGCTTATTTCACAAATAAAAGTTGGGTTGCGGTTTGACGGAGGCTTTTTCATTGATATCAAAATCAAAATAAAGCCACGCTAGAGCGCACCGCTTACTGTGCTCCAAGGCTGCAACTAGCGATGGTCAAATGAAGCTTCACGAACCACTGTCTTTACGTTCAGAGCTCACTATATGGTGCTCTCTGTTCAACAAAAGGGTTGAAAACACACTGAATTGCCATTCCTTTAACCTGTTTCTTTGAACAGAGAGCGCCATCTAGTGAGCTCAGAAAATAAAGACAGTGGTTTTGCTTCATTTGACCATCATTAGCTAGACTTAGTCTTTGATTGATCCTTTTTGGGATGACTCCCGCAAGGAGCTAATTAGATTAGCTACAACACAACAAGCTCCTGGCCCCGCTACGGAAACCCCCCACAAAACTTGTGCATGTTAAATTTGGAAAACCCCCACGATCAGATTTGAAACCAAATCCTCCAAACGATTCCAATAAAGAAACTCGATGGAAGCGTAATTTTTGAACCGATTTCAATAAAGAAACTCGATGGAATCGTAATTTTTGAACCGATTTCAATAAAGAAACTTGATGGAATCGTAATTTTTGAACCGATTTCAATAAAGAAAAACTCGTATTTTTTTGATTAATAAAGAAACTCGATGGAAGCGTAATTTTTAACCGATTTCAATAAAGAAACTCGATGGAAGCGTAATTTTTGAACCGATTTCAATAAAGAAACTTGATGGAATCGTAATTTTTGAACCGATTTCAATAAAGAAACTTGAATGGAATGGAATCGTAATTTTTGAACCGATTTCAATAAAGAAACTCGATGGAATCGTAATTTTTGAACCGATTCCAATAAAGAAACTCGATGGAATCGTAATTTTTGAACCGATTTCAATAAAGAAACTCGATGGAATCGATTTTTGGAATCGATGGAATTTTTGAACCGATTCCAATAAAGAAACTCGATGGAATCGTAATTTTTGAACCGATTTCAATAAAGAAACTCGATGGAATCGTAATTTTTTAACCGATTCCAATAAAGAAACTCGATGGAATCGTAATTTTTGAACCAATGTCAATAAAGAAACTCGATGGAATCGTAATTTTTGAACCGATTTCAATAAAGAAACTCGATGGAATCGTAATTTTTGAACCGATTTCAATAAAGAAACTCGATGGAATCGTAATTTTTGAACCGATTTCAATAAAGAAACTCGATGGAATCGTAATTTTTGAACCGATTTCAATAAAGAAACTTGATGGAATCGTAATTTTTTAACCGATTTCAATAAAGAAACTCGATGGAATCGTAATTTTTTAACCGATTTCAATAAAGAAACTCGATGGAATCGTAATTTTTGAACCGATTTCAATAAAGAAACTCGATGGAATCGTAATTTTTGAACCGATTTCAATAAAGAAACTCGATGGAATCGTAATTTTTGAACCGATTTCAATAAAGAAACTTGATGGAATCGTAATTTTTGAACCGATTTCAATAAAGAAACTCGATGGAATCGTAATTTCGATGCCCAACCCTAGCGCTACGGTGCGCTTTCCTGCCGTGCGTCAGGGCTGCCGACCAACACCGGGGATTGTTCGCTGGCGCTGGCTTCGCTGCCTGCCGTGTCTCCAGCTATCGTTTCCGTCTTGGCGGCGCCGGCGTTGGCGAGCGGGTGAAAGATCTCCGACGTGGCTCGCGTCACGCTGTCGTACGAAGGCGGCGACGAGGTGGACGAAATCGTCTCCGATCGCTCGATCACCAACAAACTGGAGCCGTAGTTTTCCCTCATCATGGCCGCGATGAGCCCCTCCTTCTCCGGCGCGTCCTCCCCGAACATGTCCTCGCCTCCGTCTCTGTCGTCTTCCTGTCCGGCGTGCCGCGGCGTGGTGATCTGGCGGTACAAGTAGGAGGCGGCCTTCAGCTGCCGCCTCACCAGGTGTCTGCGGTAGCATCGCTGGATCACCGCGGCGGAGACGTCCTCCTGTTTCCGCCTCAGAGTCGTCGTGATCGGCTCGTAGGAGATCTTGGACGGGTTGGCCATCATGAACTTCTCCTCCATCTGCTGCTTGAGCGCGTCCATCTCGCCCGACTCGCCCAGCACGCGCTTGGTGAAGGCGAACAGGATGTCCAGGCAGTGGATCTTGTCCCCGCTGACCATGGGCAGGTCCATGGAGATCAGCTTGATCTTATTGGGCTTGCTGATGCGCAGCGGCTCCGACAGCGAATCGGCGAAATCCGACAGCTTGGCGTACTCGATGAACTGCGTGGCCTCGGGGTCGAACTTCTCCCACACCTCGTAGAACATCTCGAAGTCGTCCTCGCTCAGAGGCTCGGTGCTCTCCTCCGTGGCCACGCTGAAGTTCTCCAGGATGATCGCGATGTACATGTTCACCACGATGAGGAAGGAGATGATGATGTAGGTGACGAAGAAGGTGATGCCCACCGACGGGTTCCCGCAGTTACCGCGCACGGTTGTGCCGGTGTGGGGGATGTTGGCGTTGCACTCCTCGGGGGAGTTGTTCAGGATCGGGCTGAGCAGGCTGTCCCAGCCGGCCGACGTGGTGATCTGGAACAAGCAGATCATGCTGTTCCCGAATGTCTCGAAGTTGAACATGTCGTCGATGCCCGACTGCCGCTTGACGTAGGCGAAGTTGGCCATGCCGAAGATGGCGTAGATGAACATGACGAGGAAGAGGAGCAGCCCGATGTTGAAGAGAGCCGGGAGGGACATCATGAGGGCGAACAGTAATGTCCGGATGCCCTTGGCGCCTCTGATGAGACGCAGAACGCGTCCGATACGGGCCAGTCGAATCACACGGAACAGCGTCGGCGACACAAAGTACTTCTCAATAATGTCAGCAAGCACGATACCTGGAAAGACAGAAGACATAATCAGCCAAAGTCTGCATATTTATGCAGGGGCCGCATTTTTTCAAATACGCGGCACTTTCGCCGCATAAATTGCCGATTTCTATGCAAAATATGCGGGGCTTGCATGATTTCATAAGCCCTGCATTTTCGTTGCAAAAAAGTCACACAATATACAGTACAGGCCAAAAGTTTGGACACACCTTCTCATTCAATGCGTTTCCTTTTTATTTTCATGACTATTTACATTGTAGATTCTCACTGAAGGCATCAAAACTATGAATGAACACATATGGAATTATGTACTTAACAAAAAAGTGTGAAATAACTGAAAACATGTCTTATATTTTAGATTCTTCAAAGTAGCCACCCTTTGCTTTTTTTTTTAATAAGGAAATAATTCCACTAATTAACCCTGACAAAGCACACCTGTGAAGGTAAAACCATTTCAGGTGACTACCTCATGAAGCTCATTGAGAGAACACCAAGGGTTTGCAGAGTTATCAAAAAAAGCAAAGGGTGGCTACTTTGAAGAATCTAAAATATAAGACATGTTTTCAGTTATTTCACACTTTTTTGTTAAGTACATAATTCCATATGTGTTCATTCATAGTTTTGATGCCTTCAGTGAGAATCTACAATGTAAATAGTCATGAAAATAAAAAGGAAACGCATTGAATGAGGTGTGTCCAAACTTTTGGCCTGTAATGTATCTTAGCAGAAAGTTGAAAAATGTTGCGTTTACTTCACTCAAGAGCAGCCATTTTCCCTTGTTGAATCACTTTTTTTTCTATTTGCAAGTTCCTGCAATTTCATCGCATAAAATTGCATAAATATCCCGCATATTCCATCGTATTTAAAAAAAAAAAAGCCACATAATCAAGGATTTTTGCCCACAACAATCACAAAAAAACCCTGCATTTTTCTGAAAGGACTGACTTATTGACCAGATGTGTCAAACTCAAGGCCCGGGGGGCCAAATAAAGCCCCGTGCAAATTTTGGTCCACATTTCAATTTAGGTTCACAGCTACTATTGGCCCGACTAGTTGTGCACCACATCAAAAAATCAGGAAACAGTTTTTCATGCTTTATTTATGCGACACTGCCATACAGAATTTGACAAATTTCCTGACTTTGACACTCAGGATTCCCCACAGAAGCAGAGACTTTTTGAATATTTGAATATAATATTCAGGCTGTGAAACAGGCTGTGGTGAGTCTGCTGGGTGGCAGCGGCTTTTTAAAATGTAAGGTTTGTTTTTCATGACTTTGATAATTCTACGATGGCTAAGAAACTTTTTTGATGACTTTTTTAGGGTTTTATGTGGACCAAACTGTATGGGAGAAAGCTATATGAGACATGCAGTAATACAAAGTTAATTGACTTTTTTTTTTGCTAAATAGAAGCATGTCAATAAACTCAACATGTCTGGCCCCTTATTGTGATCGTCATTTCCAGTGTGGCCCTTAGTGACATTGTGTTTGACACCCCTGTTATAGACCTTCAACAATCCTCCAATTCGTGTGTTTATTGGGAGTTAGAGTCTTGTATTTTTGTCAATACACGGACGCAAAGTATCGATCTTTTATCAGGGTTTAAAGTTAAGTTTTTTCTTTTACTGGCCCCTATACAAATTGGTTTTAACACCCATCAAAAAGCATCAAAAAGTGAAAAAAAAGCATCCAAGAAAATGTAAAAACAAAAGTAAAAACCTTATCCTAAACCCTAACCATTGCCTAATCCTAGTGCCTTCCAGGCAACGCTGCCTGGAAGACGACGATGGGGGCTTAAAACACCAAACACTTTATATTTACTTGCTCGACGTGGCATTTTACTTGCCCCGGGCCATCGGGCAACCCTTATTGTTGAACCCTGTTTATTATATAAATTGCACATGAGAATTTTACTTTTTTAAATAAATTGACAATCCTATTTAGCAGCAACCCAATTTAAGTGAGATGAACAAACAGAGAAATGTATTTTTTAGATTAAACATCATTTGAAGCTTGAAAAAAGGTAATATAAAGCAATTTATCTTGCGGAATATCGCAATGTGTTTCAAATGGCAATACTATAATATCGTACCGAGACACAAGTATCGTGATAATATCGTATCGAGACAAAAGCATCGTGATAATATCGTATCGAGACACAAGCATCATGATAATATCGTATCAAGACACAAGCATCGGATAATATCGTATCGAGACACAAGCATCATGATAATATCGTATCAAGACACAAGCATCGTGATAATATCGTATCAAGACACAAGCATCGTGATAATATCGTACCGAGACACAAGTATCGTGATAATATCGTATCGAGACAAAAGCATCGTGATAATATCGTATCGAGACAAAAGCATCGTGATAATATCGTATCGAGACACAAGCATCGTGATAATATCGTATCGAGACAAAGCATCGTGATAATATCGTATCAAGACACAAGCATCGTGATAATATCGTATCAAGACACAAGCATCGTGATAATATCGTATCAAGACAAAAGCATCGTGATAATATCGTACCGAGACACAAGTATCGTGATAATATCGTATCGAGACAAAAGCATCGTGATAATATCGTATCGAGACACAAGCATCGTGATAATATCGTATCAAGACACAAGCATCGTGATAATATCGTATCAAGACACAAGCATCGTGATAATATCGTATCAAGACACAAGCATCGTGATAATATCGTATCAAGACACAAGCATCGTGATAATATCGTACCGAGACACAAGTATCGTGATAATATCGTATCGAGACACAAGCATCGTGATAATATCGTATCGAGACAAAAGCATCGTGATAATATCGTATCGAGACACAAGCATCGTGATAATATCGTACCGAGACACAAGTATCGTGATAATATCGTATCGAGACAAAAGCATCGTGATAATATCGTACCGAGACACAAGTATCGTGATAATATCGTATCGAGACACAAGCATCGTGATAATATCGTATCGAGACACAAGCATCGTGATAATATCGTATCGAGACAAAAGCATCGTGATAATATCGTACCGAGACAAAAGCATCGTGATAATATCGTATCGAGACACAAGTATCGTGATAATATTCTATCGAGACACAAGCATATTGATAATATCGTATTGTACACTGTCAGAAATAAAGGTACAGTTGAGATCCATTAATATTCTCTGAGGTACAACTGCTGGTGATGTACCCCCAAAGGGTCATAGTTGATCCTTAAAGTACACATTTGTACTTTTTCTACGTTGAAAGGGTACAAACGTGAGAAAGGGTCCATGTCCTATTTTTAGAACATATAGGGGTACAATAAGAAAGATGTCAGTGTGTGACCCATGCTGTAACCAAAAGCATGGGTGAGCACTACTTAGCACTACTTATAAATGTTATGAACAGTATTGTTGACAGGTTGATATTTAAACCAAAATAGGCTATTGATTCATAATGATTTACTGGGAATCAACAAGCAGTTCTGTGTAAAATCAGACTTTCAGCACCCCTCACATAGTTTTTATTATTTTCACAATAGTAACCACCGGCATGCTTTGATCTTTTATTGAATTAATATGATTGTAAGAGGCCGTCCTGCAGGAGATGCCATTTGCAGTCATGTCGCTAAAAAATTCGATTAGCTGAAGACTATTAGTTGCCCAAGATTTTCTTATTTGAGGACACTCGTGTGAGTTACATCATGTAAAAGCTCTCCGTTTGGATGTTTCTGTCTTTATGTGGCAGGTCTGCTGCCATTACAACGTGAGTAATTGCTTCTGGAGGGCTGAGCTGTCGTTCCCCTCTAACAGCAAGTCAAACACCGTAATTCATCCGTCTTTTCCTTGTTATTCGGGAATGATAAACTCAAAGAGGAGCTGGCCTGTCATCACCACACCAGACCCCCCCCCATACACACACACACACACACACACACACACACCTCAATCTTTCACTCGTCTCCCTGCGCTGAGTTATGGCTGAAGGAAGGGATGAGCAGGGGGGAGTCGAGAGGGAATCACCATCACGTTGTACATCAACTCAACCACCACCCCCCCTATCCTGACTGACACACACACACACACACACACACACCTGATGTAACAGGTCAATCATGTTTGATTTGTCTCCAGGGACCGCCCTCTGGCAGCTCTGATTGCTGCCTTTACCTTCACCTCCCCCAGGCAGCCTTGCTGTCTGGAGTGCGCGCGCACAAACACACAACACACACACACACACACACACACACACACACACACACACACGTCACAACACTGATAGCTAAATTCCCTGCTTAGGTTGGCATATGCTGCCTCTGCAGACTGTTCTGTCACATGTTTGAAATGTGTGTGTATGTGTCCGTGTGTGTGTAATTAAATGTGTGTGTGTGTGTGTGTGTGTGTGTGTGTGTGTGTGGTACTGTATACGACCATACAGGACCTTGGTGCAGGGTAAACATCAAGGCCAGCTTGATGGTCACTTTGTTGGCAGATAATTGTGAGGCAGACACATTATATCAGCCACAAGACAAGCTGATGCACACACACACACACACACACACACACACACACACACAACCAGAGGTAGAGGAATTATTCAGATTATACTTACAGACTTTTACTAACTTGTCATTGTCACTTTTAGTTCGGTTCTTTGAAGCCATTTCACAATTTAAGTAACTTATTTCACTCCAGTTGGAATGGTTTTGCTTTTGAACTGTAGCTCAGTTATATGTACTTTGGTAGTTGTAGGAAATACTTTGTGAAACTTTAAAAAATGTTCAGCTGGATAACAACAATCTGGGGGGGATAGGTACAGTATTAGGGGGTCACTAAGGTCAATATAAAAGAGACTTCAGATACAGTATTAGGGGACCACTAAGGTCTATATAAAAGAGACTTCAGATACAGTATTAGGGGACCACTAAGGTCTATATAAAAGAGACTTCAAATACAGTATTAGGGGACCATTAAGGTCTATATAAAAGAGACTTCAGATACAGTATTAGGGGACCACTAAGGTCTATATAAAAGAGACTTCAGATACAGTATTAGGGGACCATTAAGGTCTATATAAAAGAGACTTCAGATACAGTATTAGGGGACCAATAAGGTCTATATAAAAGAGACTTCAGATACAGTATTAGGGGACCACTAAGGTCTATATAAAAGAGACTTCAGATACAGTATTAGGGGACCACTAAGGCCTAAATAAAAGAGACTTCAGATACAGTATTAGGGGACCACTAAGGTCTATATATAAGAGACTTCAGATACAGTATTAGGGGACCACTAAGGTCTATATAAAAGAGACTTCAGATACAGTATTAGGGGACCACTAAGGCCTAAATAAAAGAGACTTCAGATACAGTATTAGGGGACCACTAAGGTCTATATATAAGAGACTTCAGATACAGTATTAGGGGACCACTAAGGTCTATATAAAAGAGACTTCAGATACAGTATTAGGGGACCACTAAGGTCTATATAAAAGAGACTTCAGATACAGTATTAGGGGACCACTAAGGCCTATATAAAAGAGACTTCAGATACAGTATTAGGGGACCACTAAGGTCTATATTAAAGAGACTTCAGATACAGTATTAGGGGACCACTAAGGTCTATATAAAAGAGACTTCAGATACAGTATTAGGGGACCACTAAGGCCTATATAAAAGAGACTTCAGATACAGTATTAGGGGACCACTAAGGCCTAAATAAAAGAGACTTCAGATACAGTATTAGGGGACCACTAAGGTCTATATAAAGAGACTTCAGATACAGTATTAGGGGACCACTAAGGTCTGTATAAAAGAGACTTCAGATACAGTATTAGGGGAAACTAAGGTCTATATAAAAGAGACTTCAGATACAGTATTAGGGGACCACTAAGGTCTGTATAAAAGAGACTTCAGATACAGTATTAGGGGACCACTAAGGTCTACATTAAAGAGACTCCAGGGTTGTCTGAAACTCACCGACGATGGAGAGAATGACGACCACGAAGTCGAAGATGTTCCAGCCGACGGTGAAGAAGTAGCAGCGCAGCGCCACGATCTTGACCAGGCACTCGAAGGAGAAGATGATGATGAAGGCCAGGTTGATGTTGTTCAGGATGTACTCCATCTGGGGCGACTGCTCGTCCGTCTCCACCATCATGGTGATCATGTTCAGCAGGATCAGCACCATGATGATGATGTCGAACGCCTGCTTCGCCACCAAGTCGAAGAAGAAGCCCTGCAGAGAGTTCTGGAGAGAGACGGACCATTGGTTGGTTTCTCTTAGTAATCAACACTACGTTTTTTGTTATCAAATTTTTATTGTTTTAACATCGTTTAAACATGACATATAACGACGAAGACAAACAATCAGCAATTACGCCAGTATGAAATAAAAATGAATAAATCAATGATAAAAAAAATAATAATAATAATAAAAAAATAAAAAAAAGTCTATAAAGGGCACTATATCAGTGGGATAACACTACGTTTTTCTGGATTACATTAGATAGACTTTTATTGAGCCCAAATTGGGAAATTTCAGCACTACAGCCAGTGGTATAGTCTACGTCAGGGGTGTCAAACAAATTTTCCCAGAGGGCCACACCAAGGGGCCTGACCTGGAGAGATTATTGACGTGCTTTTGTTACCGCACGTCACTTTTTTTTTAACATTTCGGTAGCTTTTTCCCTCATTTTTGTTGGTTTTGTTCCGACTTTTTTGTGGCTTTCTCAGACATTTGTCACCTTTTTGTAAATTTGTTGCTTTTTCCGACATTTTTATACCGTTTTTTGTTGCATTATTGTTGACATGAAGCCCTACAAAAGTCATCAAAAGCCATCATAGAATTTAGCAAATCGAGAAAAACGATTACATTTTTGTTTCACAGCCTATTAAACTCTTTCTCTCTGCATCTGGGGGAATTTCTGAGTCTCAGAGTCGGCAAATCTGCCCAAATTCTGCTTTGAATGTCAGGTAATTACAGTTTAAAAAACACTGTCCTGGGTTTTTGGTAGAGATGGTCCGATACCATTTTTTGCTTCCCGATACCGATTTCGATACCTGAACTTGCGTATCGGCCGATACCGAGTACCGATCCGATACCAGTGGGTCATATATTTTATTATGTTATAACAGCTGTATACTACTATCCCTGTATGGATGTGATATGATTTCTATTTTTGCTGTCTGGCTCAGGTTAAACTCTTTGTAAAACATGAACAAACACAAACAATGAATGTCGTACAACTTTCTTTTATTCTCCAGTTTGACAGTCGGTTATAACGGAAAAATAA
>NC_041352.1:25367675-25375175 GCF_004354835.1 Perca flavescens
CTCCTTCCCTCTCCCTCCCTCTTTCTCCCTTCCTCTTTCTCCCTCCCTCTCTCTCTGTCTCTGACTCTCTCCCTCTCTCTCTCTCTCTCCCTCTCTCTTCCTCCCTCCTTTCCTCTCTCTCTCTCTTCCTCCCTCCCTCCCTCTCTCTCTCTGTCTCTCTCTGTCCATCTCTCCATTTCCCTCCCACTTGGCTGGAGTTGCTCTAAAAATAAAAGCCTCTCAGACGCTGATTGATTGGAGGCTCTCAGGACTCCCGTGGTGGGCGACAGAGAGCGAGGGAGAATAGAAGGAGAGAGCGAACTGGAGAAAGAGAAACGAATGTTTTTATGGAAAGAAAAAGCAAAGTGATGTAAAGTAATGGAGAGAGGAGGAGGAGGAGGTGGCTGTATAATTGGCTTTGTTCATGTTGTGTTTAATAACAGATGATGGAGAGACGAAAGGGAGGGAAAGACGGTGAGAAATGGGGGGGAGGGAGGGAGGGAGAGAGATGGGGAGGGAGGGACAGAAATGAGGAGGGAGGGGGAGAAAGGGAGTGAGAGACAGGTAGAGAGGGAGACAGAGTAATGGGGAGGGAGGGAGGGAAGGAGAGAGGGAGGGAGAGAGGGAGGGAGGGAAGGAAGGAGAGAGGGAGGGAGAGAGGGAGGGAAGGAAGGAGAGAGGGAGGGAGAGAGGGAGGGACAGAAAGGAAGGAGAGAGGGAGGGAGGGACAGAAAGGTAGAGAGGGAGACAGGGAGGGGGAGTAATGGGGAGGGAGGGAGAGAGGGAGGGAGGGAGAGGTATAGAGAGAGACTGGGAGGGAGAGAGCGAGAGATAGGGAGGGAAGGAGAGACAGGTAGAGAGACAGAGAGGTAGAGAGGGAGGGAGGGAGGGAAGGAGAGACAGGTAGAGAGGGAGGGAGGGAGGGAGGGAGGGGGGGAAGGAGCGACAGGTAGAGAGACAGACAGGTAGAGAGGGAGGGAGGGAGGGGGGGGAAGGAGCGACAGGTAGAGAGACAGAAAGGTAGAGAGGGAGGGAGGGAGGGGGGGAAGAAGCGACAGGTAGAGAGACAGACAGGTAGAGAGGGAGGGAGGGAGGAAAGGAGAGACAGGTATAGAGACAGACAGGTAGAGAGGGAGGGAAGGAGAGACAGGTAGAGAGACAGACAGGTAGAGAGGGAGGGAGGGAAGGAGAGACAGGTAGAGAGACAGACAGGTAGAGAGGGAGGGAAGGAGAGACAGGTAGAGAGACAGACAGGTAGAGAGGGAGGGAGGGAGGGAAGGAGCGACAGGTAGAGAGGGATGGAAGGAGAGACAGGTAGAGAGACAGACAGACAGAGAGGGAGGGAGGGAAGGAGCGACAGGTAGAGAGGGATGGAAGGAGAGACAGGTAGAGAGACAGACAGACAGAGAGGGAGGGAGGGAAGGAGCGACAGGTAGAGAGGAAGAGAGGGAAGGAGCGACAGGTAGAGAGGGAGAGAGGGAGGGAAGGAGAGACAGGTAGAGAGACAGACAGGTAGAGAGGGAGGGAAGGAGAGACAGGTAGAGAGACAGACAGGTAGGGAGGGAGGGAGGAAAGGAGAGACAGGTAGAGAGACAGACAGGTAGAGAGGGAGGGAGGGAAGGAGAGACAGGTAGAGAGACAGACAGGTAGGGAGGGAGGGAGAGACAGACATGTAGAGAGAAAATTCACATTTATTTCATTCATTTATTTTTGTTTACATATTTATTTAATTTCAGAAATATATTTTTTGAATCTTCTGCATATACAAATGCCTATTTTTGAACCGGATACATTATTATTTTTATTTTTTATGCCACTAAACATTATAATAATTAAATATTTTTGCATATAAGGAACAATTTTTTCTGTATACATTTAAAAATAATTATAATTTTGTTAAATCGCTCACTTATTTCATTTTTTGAAATATATTTTTTATAAATTCTTTTGCTTTCAATTTATTTTTTTCTTTTTAAAATTTTTTTTTTTTTATTTTAACTTATATTCTTCCCTATTGTTTTTGCCGATGACTTCATAGTTATAGTTTTAATACGACCTTTTAATATCCCAAATGGTGTGTAATACTTTGCCATCCTGGTTGCGGATGTGACGATTTTAGACGAGAGGGAGGAGAGAGGGAGGAGAGAGAGGAGAGAGGGAGGAGAGAGGGAGGAGAGAGGGAGGAGAGAGGGAGGAGCTGCTTACACTCTACGTTACGTTACACACTTTCACTGTTAATCACATCACAGCCATGCCCTAAAACAGCTGTATCGTTGTTTTTTTTAATTTTAATTTATTTGATAGGGAATATGCTCATTGATCAACAGACAGGTTATTTGCTGTAAACAAGCCAGAGTTAGCTACAAGTGCTAGTTTCCATCTGTAATCCCTAGCCAGGTCTTAACAGGCACCCTAAAATACAAAAGTCAATACAAATACACTATAAATCTAATAAACACAGTAGCAATGTAATAAATACAGCAAGGATTTTAAAACAATATCAATAAACCCTCAAACAGACAATATGTTGCTCACCTCATCTAATCCTCAACTTAATTACAGTATAAAGTACAGTATAAATAAATAAAGAAAATAATAATAAAATAATAATAAAATATGTTGATGGGCTTAAGTATTTGGTGTATGGTTACAATTGTAATTGTCCCTAATCCAAGATTTAAGATGTTTTTTTAAAAGAGAGACTATTACACTCCCTGAACTCATTGGGCAGACTATTCCAAAATTAATTGTAGCTCTGACAGAAAAGGCTAGAAAATCCTACTTTTTCTAAATTTCACCATGCAGTCCCCTCTGGTGGTTGCTCTGGTTACTCTATTGACCTTATATATTTCTGTTGATTTTAAATTCAACCAGACCATAATTCAAAAAATTAACATCATTTTGTTTTGCAGAAGACTTAAAACTAGCGATTGAGACCATAAACTCATTATGAAAATGTTTACTGAGGTATAAAATGAAGTGAGAAGTGGGTCACATTCTCACAGACTTCTACAGAAAACCGAACTTCGCAACTTTGCAACCACACGTGGCGCCCCCTGCTGGAATTCAGAGAGAATTCAGGTTTAAAGCACCAACATTATGCTCATTTTCAGGTTCATAATTGTATTTTAAGGTTGTACCAGAATAGGATTACATGGTTTAATTGTATTTTAAGGTTGTACCAGAATAGGATTACATGGTTTAATTGTATTTTAAGGTTGTACCAGAATAGGTGTACATGGTTTAATTGTATTTTAAGGTTGTACCAGAATAGGTGTACATGGTTTAATTGTATTTTAAGGTTGTACCAGAATAGGTTTAGATGGTTTAATTGTATTTTAAGGTTGTACCAGAATAGGTGTACATGGTTTAATTGTATTTTAAGGTTGTACCAGAATAGGTTTTCATGGTTTAATTGTATTTTAAAGGTTGTACCAGAATAGGTTTACATGGTTTAATTGTATTTTAAGGTTGTACCAGAATAGGTTTACATGGTTTAATTGTATTTTAAGGTTGTACCAGAATAGGTTTACATGGTTTAATTGTATTTTAAGGTTGTACCAGAATAGGTTTACATGGTTTAATTGTATTTTAAGGTTGTACCAGAATAGGTTTACATGGTTTAATTGTATTTTAAGGTTGTACCAGAATAGGTTAACATGGTTTAATTGTATTTTAAGGTTGTACCAGAATAGGTTTACATGGTTTAATTGTATTTTAAGGTTGTACCAGAATAGGTTTACATGGTTTAATTGTATTTTAAGGTTGTACCAGAATAGGTTTACATGGTTTAATTGTATTTTAAGGTTGTACCAGAATAGGTTTACATGGTTTAATTGTATTTTAAGGTTGTACCAGAATAGGTTTACATGGTTTAATTGTATTTTAAGGTTGTACCAGAATAGGTTTACATGGTTTAATTGTATTTTAAGGTTGTACCAGAATAGGTTTACATGGTTTAATTGTATTTTAAGGTTGTACCAGAATAGGTTTACATGGTTTAATTGTATTTTAAGGTTGTACCAGAATAGGTTTACATGGTTTAATTGTATTTTAAGGTTGTACCAGAATAGGTTTACATGGTTTAATTGTATTTTAAGGTTGTACCAGAATAGGTTAACATGGTTTAATTGTATTTTAAGGTTGTACCAGAATAGGTTAACATGGTTTAATTGTATTTTAAGGTTGTACCAGAATAGGTTTACATGGTTTAATTGTATTTTAAGGTTGTACCAGAATAGGTTTACATGGTTTAATTGTATTTTCAGGTTGTACCAGAATAGGTTTACATGGTTTAATTGTATTTTAAGGTTGTACCAGAATAGGTTTACATGGTTTAATTGTATTTTAAGGTTGTACCAGAATAGGTTTACATGGTTTAATTGTATTTTAAGGTTGTACCAGAATAGGTTTACATGGTTTAATTGTATTTTAAGGTTGTACCAGAATAGGTTTACATGGTTTAATTGTATTTTAAGGTTGTACCAGAATAGGTTTACATGGTTTAATTGTATTTTAAGGTTGTACCAGAATAGGTTTACATGGTTTAATTGTATTTTAAGGTTGTACCAGAATAGGTTTACATGGTTTAATTGTATTTTAAGGTTGTACCAGAATAGGTTTACATGGTTTAATTGTATTTTTAAGGTTGTACCAGAATAGGTTTACATGGCTTAATTGTATTTTAAGGTTGTACCAAAATAGGTTTACATGGTTTAATTGTATTTTAAGGTTGTACCAGAATAGGTTTACATGGTTTAATTGTATTTTAAGGTTGTACCAGAATAGGTTTACATGGTTTAATTGTATTTTAAGGTTGTACCAGAATAGGTTTACATGGCTTAATTGTATTTTAAGGTTGTACCAGAATAGGTTTACATGGTTTAATTGTATTTTAAGGTTGTACCAGAATAGGTTTACATGGCTTAATTGTATTTTAAGGTTGTACCAAAATTGTATTTTAAGGTTGTACCAGAATAGGTTTACATGGTTTAATTGTATTTTAAGGTTGTACCAGAATAGGTTTACATGGTTTAATTGTATTTTAAGGTTGTACCAGAATAGGTTTACATGGTTTAATGTATTTTAAGGTTTACCAGAATGGTTTAATTTAATTGTATTTTTAAGGTTGTACCAGAATAGGTTTACATGGCTTAATTGTATTTTAAGGTTGTACCAAAATAGGTTTATATGGTTTAATTGTATTTTAAGGTTGTATCAGAATAGGTTTACATGGTTTAATTGTATTTTAAGGTTGTACCAGAATAGGTTTACATGGTTTAATTGTATTTTAAGGTTGTACCAGAATAGGTTTACATGGCTTAATTGTATTTTAAGGTTGTACCAGAATAGGTTTACGTGGTTTAATTGTATTTTAAGGTTGTACCAGAATAGGTTTACATGGTTTAATTGTATTTTAAGGTTGTACCAGAATAGGTTTACGTGGTTTAATTGTATTTTAAGGTTGTACCAGAATAGGTTTACGTGGTTTAATTGTATTTTAAGGTTGTACCAGAATAGGTTTACGTGGTTTAATTGTATTTTAAGGTTGTACCAGAATAGGTTTACGTGGTTTAATTGTATTTTAAGGTTGTACCAGAATAGGTTTACATGGTTTAATTGTATTTTAAGGTTGTACCAGAATAGGTTTACATGGTTTAATTATATTTTAAGGTTGTACCAGAATAGGTTTACATGGTTTAATTGTATTTTAAGGTTGTACCAGAATAGGTTTACATGGTTTAATTGTATTTTAAGGTTGTACCAGAATAGGTTTACATGGTTTAATTGTTTTTTAAGGTTGTACCAGAATAGGTTTACATGGTTTAATTGTATTTTTAAGGTTGTACCAGAATAGGTTTACATGGTTTAATTGTATTTTAAGGTTGTACCAGAATAGGTTTACATGGTTTAATTGTATTTTAAGGTTGTACCAGAATAGGTTTACATGGTTTAATTGTATTTTAAGGTTGTACCAGAATAGGTTTACATGGTTTAATTATATTTTAAGGTTGTACCAGAATAGGTTTACATGGTTTAATTGTATTTTAAGGTTGTACCAGAATAGGTTTACATGGTTTAATTGTATTTTAAGGGTGTACCAGAATAGGTTTACATGGTTTAATTGTATTTTAAGGTTGTACCAGAATAGGTTTACATGGCTTAATTGTATTTTAAGGTTGTACCAGAATAGGTTTACATGGTTTAATTGTATTTTAAGGTTGTACCAGAATAGGTTTACATGGTTTAATATTAAAAAAACACCATATTTTTGTTGTACTGCACAGCTCTCTCTCTCACTGCTGCAGATCCTCCGCTAACGCTAACGCTACGAGCTAACGGTTGCGGTTAGCCAGCTCGTCTCGGCTTGTGACATCACAGTCCGAGCCGATTTTCACCAGCTCACCGGGAGACTGAATACAGGACACATTCAGAAACCGTATCTCACTCAGAACACCATGGGTGGGTTTTATTTTTTAAAGATTGTATACGTGTGGAAGCACCAGAGACACAAAATAACACCCCAAATAATATATCATAATAAGGGCACTTTAAAGGCACTTTGGCATTTGCAGCACTTTGCCGAACCGGACGCTTTGTCCATTAATATTATACAGTCTATGGTTAAAAAGCTAATTTGAATAAAAGATACAGAGAGAAAGAGAGAGAGAGAGAGAGAGAGAGAGATGGATGACAGTGAGAGAGAGAGAGAAAACAGTGAAAAGAAATTAGAGCTAGGACGACAAATGGAGACAAAGAGACACAGAGGGAGGGTGAAGTGTAAAAGTCAAAACGGAGAGCTATGAAAGTGTGGGAGGAAAATTAAGGTTAAGACATGCAGCAAATGGATGGAGGAGAGAAAGGCAGAAAAGTCAATCCTCCTACGGGGTTTGCGGAGGAGACACTTGGGTCTGATTTGTTTTAAAGTTGTCGTGCAGTTGAGTTTTTACTTTTGTGCCTCCGCTTCTTCACTTGAAGCTCTGTTTCCCGTGAACACTGTAAAAAGGATTTAATACGAAGAAGGACACACATCTTTGACTTCATCGTAGTCTCACGGACAGGTTCGAATGATATCCTACGATAACTTATGAACAACAGTTCGTATGATACCCAGAATGCACCTGAACACACCTCCCTGTAAGGCCAGCACGCCCAGAATGCACCTGAACACACCTCCCTGTAAGAGCAGCACGCCCAGAATGCACCTGAACACACCTTCCTGTAAGACCAGCACGCCCAGAATGCACCTGAACACACCTTCCTGTAAGACCAGCACGCCCAGAATGCACCTGAACACACCTCCCTGTAAGAGCAGCACGCCCAGAATGCACCTGAACACACCTTCCTGTAAGACCAGCACGCCCAGAATGCACCTGAACACACCTCCCTGTAACACCAGCACGCCCAGAATGCACCTGAACACACCTCCCTGTAAGACCAGCACGCCCAGAATGCACCTGAACACACCTCCCTGTAAGAGCAGCACGCCCAGAATGCACCTGAACACACCTCCCTGTAAGA